>NC_057687.1:6851558-6986791 GCF_014466175.1 Vespula pensylvanica | reverse complement strand
AGCTGGTATCTCATGGCTATAATAAAGCATGAAATGTTGATAAACATCATTTAACTCTTCGCTTGTTTGAATATTTTTAAGACGTTCAATGTCATCATCTTTTATTACTCTCACATTATCTGGTAATGGAGCATCAGGGTTTTTCATAATTTCATCCAACTGATAATTTCTCATCTTTTTAAATAATTTTAATAAATTCTCTTTTCGTTGACGTAACTGACACCATTTGGCATCAAATTTATATACTTTCCATAAATCATTGATATTTAGTTCTGGAAGCACGTATTCTTTTCTGTAAAATGAGATGAAAGGTACTTCAAAATTTTGATTACACATAAAATCTAAAGCCTTTTTGATTTTTCCAATAGTTTGTGGGCCTTTCTTAGCTCTTTCTTTAGCTTCTTCATTTAAGTGAGCATCTTGAACAGAAATGGTAGGTCGGCAAAATGCTTGTTTGTATATCCATTCTGCTTCAAGATCTAATTCATCAGAACCTTCAGCTACAGGTGTAAAAGGAACAGAACGAAGCTGCATTCGTTCAGGAATGTCTGTATTGCGAATCTATAATAGATTTCAAAAAAATAATTAATGTTGTACTAAAATATTTAATACAAAACATAATTTCGAATAAGTACCTCGTTATCTAAATCCGTGAAATGACCTCTCTTCAGTTCACTTGGCTCATATATTTCAAAGATACTTTTTCTTGTGCTTTTCTTTTTGAATGGTTTCTTTGGTCTTCTTGGTCTTTCATCAACATCATCATCCAAATATTCATCTTCTTCTTCTTCCTCTTCCTCTTCTTCATAATCTTCTTCTCCAAATTTACCAAACTCATCAAAATCAAAATCTACTCCAAAAATATCTTGTGCTTCTTGTAATGCACTATTTACAATATAAATAAATTAATTAATTCTGTGTGTATGTAATACAATATGTAATGCATATGATTTTAATACTTACGCATCTGAGAATATTGGTTTCTTTTTCATACGTTTTTCTGCAAGTGATCTTCCATCCTCATCAACAATAAAATCATTCATGTCATCATCTCCTTCACTTCCTTCTTCATCAAGAGTCTCCACTTCTGGTCTATGACTACGTTCACTTCGTCGTTCTTCCTCCTGTAAAAAAAGACGTAAGTAAAGAAAATTTCTTTTGATGAATCTAATTACAATTTTGCATATATTTTGCTGATTTAATAATCATTTGCATTTCATTAAAAAATACATACCATGAAGACTTCTCTTTCCTTATAGATGCAGATAAATAAATACATATACATATGTATATATATATATATATATATACATATAAACAAATCTAGAATAGTTTTAAATGATACAATAAAATGAATTGTTTAATACTTACATCACCAGAGCCTTCAAATAGCTCCGTAGCAATGGCATCTCGTTCTTCTTCTGGTTCCTTTTCCTGTTCATCTTCTGATTCTTCATCTTGTATTCTTCTTAAACGTTTAAATCTGCGTTTCTAAATTGAATAAAAAATTGTCTAAATTTGTTTATTTTTCTTAGAAAAAGGATTATGTTATTCTTACTCTTTCAAGTTTGACACCCAAGTTTTCTTCTATCAAATCATAATCTTCTTCCTCCAGTCGATCATCAAAATCTTCATCGTCACTCTTTTTTCTTTTTTTTGTACCACCCGAAGTATCACTGTCCTCTGCATCACTCTCTTCTTCTATTGGATTATCATCGATCAAATCTTGAACTTCTTCTTCGTCATCTGAATAATAGAAATCAATTTATCGATTGCGATCAATACTACGCAAGTAGCAAAAAAATGGCATATTTAATTAAGAATAATTATAAATAAGTTAGCAAGTTTTTCACCGACCTTCGTCTTCTTCGTCACTTTCTTCGACAGCCTTTATCTTTTTCAATTTTTTTTTCTCATTTTGATCAAGTTCCTCCTCCTCCTAAAACAACAACGTAAGGTTAACTGTATAATGCAAAAGAACGTCACAATACGGCAAGTCACAATAAGTAATATATTAAAATACTAACCTCGCTTTCCTCCGCTTCAGAATCTAAAAAGTCTGCCATTTTTGAAAAAAGAATATTTCAAAAATGAGTTGCAAATATAAGGCAAAGTCGAAAAGATCTTTCGAAGAAGCTGTAGATTTTGAAGAAGCTCCTATTGCGTCGATTTGTTAGCGTAGTTAGAAAGTCACGTGGAAGGAAAAGTGAATATTTCACTGATTATGAGTATAGTTTAGTTCGTTTCTATATTTTTATTTTTAAAAATTTATTAAAAAAAGTACGAGAACATGCACTCTCGTCAATAATGCACTGTGATCCAAATGTCTATCCATCCCTATTGAATTCTTTTATCAAAATGTATCTCTGTCCTACTTCCGATTCGCTACACGTCGAGCACATACGCGGTTACCGATGAAAGCTCTGGAAATACGAACGACGCTGATTGGTCATTCTCGATCGGAAGTGGCAGCACTAAGCAATCGTCTTCTTATTGGTTCGTTTATGCTGAACCTATAAACTTGAAACTTCGTAAATACTTTCATTGATATTGATTTGTCTATCACTAATTAATGATATATTAAAGAATTCAACAGAATATATTCTCCAAGTTCTTGCTCTTTGATTGTCAAAACGTTACATGTTCGACAATTTTTCTTTGGCATATAACATATGCGCATTGAAATACTTGTTTTTATTCGTATTCAAAAAGTTTAATATTTGTTTGCGTTACACAAATTTCTTCACATCTGTTATGTATGTAAAAATAGTTTGAAATATTTTTTTTTTTAAATTCACATATTATTTGATCACCGTTTTGAAATCTACATTTTATGATATTTTTCGAATAGTGATAATACACATCAAAAGATAATAAACGTTATTGTACTTTTTTATGGTAGTTAATGGTTGAATTTTTTAAAAAAAGGAAAAGGTGTGTTTATTATACGATATTACAAGATAAAAATAAACTTTCTGTAGCTAATTTAATTTAGATTAATTTATTTTTTTAATTTCAGTTCCTTATGTTATTTCAATGTTTAATTGCTGTATCGAAGAATTTTAAGTATAGCAAAAGAGAGAGAAAGAGAGAGAGAGAGAGAGAGAGAGAGAGAGAGAGAGAGAGAGAGATTTCGAACTGTCATAGGTTAAAAATATTAAAAATATCGAAAACATTTTATTTGTATAAAAATATTGTTTTATTATATTTTCATTTCATCATTTTTTAAAAACAAAACAAGTAATATATGATAATTAAAATAAGAAATCAAACATTTTTTTTCGATTCAATTGAGATATCTTTGAAATAATCTATGTTTCTGATCTTTTCTCTTCCGTAGGATTGTTCGAAACTTTTAAATTGAGTTTTTCGCGTAAAAATTTTATTAAGGATATTTGATTATTTTATGCAAAATTTAAATTAAAATTCCCATTCAAAATAATTGATATTTTATAATAATAATCTTTTCTAAAAAGTGCTACACCATTGATAATATTTTTAAGTAAATTTTCCTGTATAAAATAAATAATATTATTAATTAACTTAAATGATTAAAGGAAAAATAAATTGTTATTACCAAAATTGTTATTTCATTTTCTAAAATACATTGACAAACACCTAATTCATCAATAGTTTACAATGATACAGTTTGTTAAATATTTAAGTCTAACTTAAAAGATAACAATCATTCATCATTCTAATTAAAGGATAATAATTATTTATTATTGATATTATAATAAATTGTAACTAGCTTTAAATTTAAGACACTCAAATTTGATGATACTGTTAAAATAAAAATATTTACCTCTTCACTATCTATCCATAGCTTAGAAAAAAACCAAAAGATTAGTTTTTTTTTAAATTCATTAGTAACAAAGAAAATAATAATGTGTATCTTATACTCTATCTTACTCTCTCTCATTAGATTTCTATATACTTCTCTCATTTCCATTTAATTTTTTTTTTATTTTATTTCTATTTCATCTTGTTGCCAACTTACCCTTGCTATAGAAGTTTTACTTCAAAAAGGCTTTAGATTTTATGCGCAATCAACATTTTAAAGTTCCTTTCATCAAATGTTGATTGTGCATAAAATCTAAAGCCTTTTTTAATATCTCCAATAATTTGCGATTTTTTCTTTATTTAACTAAGCATCTTGGTGCTGGAAGATCAGCAAAATACTTGTTTATATATCCATTCTGAACTTAAGGCCTATTTCATCGTAATCTTTAACTAGAGGTATAACAAGAACAGGACAAAGCTGCATTCATTTGGAAATATATTGCAAATCTAGAATAATAGATTTGAAAAGAATAATTAGTATTGTATTAAAAAATCTAAGCTTAAATTGAACTTTTATACGTATAGATTCAGTAATATAAATTAAAAGTACCTCAAAAAACAAAAAAAAAAAAAAAAAAATATCTGGATAGAAATAGATATGATATAATATACAATATGAATTCAATAAATTTGAATAAATTTATCTAATGAATTACATTTAAAATAAAATTTCACCTAATAATATTGTTAATTACACGAAGTACGATATTTTCGTTCTAAAATCATACAAAACCTTGTTATTATATTATAGAATTGAAAAACAATGATCATGATATGGAGCTAGATCACTTTTATTACATTACATTATTTTGTTACATTTCCGTTATTTTGATTAACCAATGAGATGCAAGTATCGAAACAAAGATGATTTTGATACGATGATATTCGATAAATTGATGATTAATTAGATAAATATCGATATATCGAACTTCGAATGTCAAGCAGAGACAATTAAAAATTATTATTTTATTAACTGATTTATGAACTGTTTTAACGGTAATATGTATTCTTGTTCCTTAATAACATGAATTTATAATTATCAATCGTTTTTCAGATTGGACAAAAATATAATTCGACTATCGATTGTATCGCTGCGTTGTCAAATATTTTTAGTGAGGAATATGACAACGTTGCTTGACTGCGGCTTAAGAGATCTAAGAGAAACGGTAGGAAGTAGTTCGAAGCCAGAAGTGAGCTAGTAGGGTTGTTCATTATTTTTGGCTGTGCTGTAAAGCATATTTACGGTCAACAAAATGGCGATGGGAACAACTCAAGGTAAGGCCACTGGCTGGCCAAGAAGAACAAGTAACAGTTCTTTTGAAGGAAAAGTGGTACAGAATCAATCCGTAACTATCAACAGGACAGTTAATTTGTAAGTGAGCAGCATATACGTGATTTAATCACATTATTTTTTAGAGTAATCTCCTTTGACTGCCTCTCCTATAGAACAACTATGGCCGGGTTGAGAGACGCTAGCGATAATACTATGTTCCTAAAGTCTTTCGTTATACTATATACATATATATGTGTATGTTACAACCATGAGACGGCTGTTCATCCTTTCGTTAAGAATATTCTCAATGTTTATGTAAGCGATATTAGAAACTTGTGTGTGAAAAATCGTTAATATTATTTAAAAAGATTTTTTGTAATATTTATGACAATATTATACATTGGAATGTGAAATTATGAAAAATATATTTTTAATTTATAAAAGGAACACATAATATATCGCTTCATAAACAATTAACGCACAAGTCTTTTCATAATACCATTTGTTTAAAACACTTAGGATTGTATTGAACTTATAATTTTTGCGTTCGTTGCACGATGTATTATATACTTCGAATGAATATTGCCTGCCTTACAATCATTAAAAGAATTAAAAAAGAAAAAAAAAAAAAAAGAAAAGAAAAGAAAAAAGATCAACGTTCGTCGGTACCGTTACTTCATTAATGTATAATCATGGGTACTTTTAAAAGAAAATATTCTATCTTTGTCATGTTTTTCAATGAATATATTTGCTCATGTCTCATAAAGCCTGCACAATTATAAATAAACTTTTTGTACATTCATACATTATCTGATTGTATTACTTTGTAATAAATGTATGGGTGGAACAAGCGTTATTAATTCATTAATTAATAGTTTCTGGATGTGTCCTGAAACTTTGAATTATTATAGACTGAATAGAGAGAAAAGACTATAATTAACAATTTTCTACTTTTTAAGCAATCTCATCTTTGTAAAGTTTAAATAAGAGACATTAATTTTTTGAATATGTCATCATATGCGCAAAGAGCAGCTCCGTATTCTATATTGAATACGTTATAGATTGTTTATGTATGTACCTCATAATAACTAGGGTATATTTATTATGCATTGTTATTTATTTAAGTTAATAAGAAATGTATCATAAATTTGTTTTCTAGTTTCAGTCTATTATTGGAAAGGCTTATTAATTATGATTAACTGGTTTTATATATTATGCAGGATTATAGACTGCATGATAAAATTTAATCTGAAATAAGTTAATGAATTTTAATGTCTATAATAGTTTTTCAAGTATATACAGTTGAACATATAATACTGTGCTCTTTAATGATATCAAGATAATGTTTACAAATATACCCGTAAGAGAAGGTATTTTAAACCTTCTTTATTTTAAATAAACATATTAAACATATCATGATAGATTTATGTAAGAGATAGCTCAATTTTGGTGAGATGTTTTCAAACTTACAACTATCTTTATAGGTATTTCACTATCGCCATTTTTTTGAATCTGTTTATATTTTTATTACTATGTAAGAATACTTGAAATATATAGAGTATGATCATTAATTGAACATTATGTATCGTGAAAAGGGTAACGCTACATGTATGTAGATATAAGAACTTGTTGGTACCATTATGTTGAAATTGGTACTGTAATATATTTAATTATGTAGATTACACTTTTTATGAATATGAACAATAATACTTCATTATTTTATTGGAGAACATTTCTTTTTTTTTTTTTTTACATGATAAATATTAATAAATTTGGGTACTATGTACATATACTGATATTTTTCATTTTACAATAACTTTATAAATCTGTAAAAGAGTTAAGAATACTATTGATTGAGAATAGAAAAATTGAGTCAATATAAAAATTGGAGATGGTTTGAGAAATTTAGTAAAAATCATTAATATATTTGTATATTTTTGCATTATAAGATCATTATTTAATCATATTATTTTAATATATTCAAATTCTTTTATATAATAGAATCAGAAATATTTTTTAGATATCTATATCACCTATATAGAATCAAGTGAATATTTGCTTATAAATGTATTACAATTAAATTCTATTTCATGAGTATTTTTAGCTTAAAAAAAATTAGGGAATCATTAGAAATTTATCATTTGATACTAAAGTTTATTGCATTGTGAGTATCTATATTATTATTATTATTGTATATTGTCCTATCACTTTAAGATATAAGTTTGGAGAAGCTGAGTTTACTTACTAAAGGTTAAAGAAGTAAGCCTAACAGACGAATACAACTCATTTATCATAGATATCCTTTGACAAACTATACATTTGGAACAAAAGAGCCACTCTTCGAGAAAGATCCATCGGTGCCTGCAAGGTTTCAACGTATGAGAGATGAATTTGACAAAATCGGAATGCGACGGAGCGTGGAAGGAGTACTTTTGGTCCACGAACATGGATTACCCCATGTTCTTCTTCTGCAGCTTGGAACTACATTCTTCAAATTGTAAGTGTATTCATTAACTCTACTATTAATCATAAAATCTATTAGTTGATATAATATATTTATAATTTGCTTTTATTTCTTTTTTGTTTTAGGCCTGGTGGAGAACTAAATGCAGGAGAAGACGAGGTAGAGGGCCTAAAACGGCTCCTTACTGAGGTAACAGTTACCACGACGCCTTATGCTGCCCTACAGGGTGGCTAGGAGTGGCACTTTAATATGTTAGATTGTAATATTGTCTTATTATAAACGTATTGTATGAATTTTAAAGATGTATGTAGAACTTATGTAACCGGGCCTGTAGCTCAAACTAGGGAATTTTCATTTTACTATTATAAGAGGTTTTCTATTTTTAGTGCGCTGCATGCCCGGAAAAATTGATGTTCGTAGTAGTTACAAAACAAAGCTTCTAGGATGCTCTGGTTAGCTAAGAACATTGTTCTTATCCAGCTCTTTGTATATGTAATATGGACGCTAAACAGACTGGATATGAAGATTGTAAAACGTTAAGAAGATTGTATTTACCTTTTATCTTGGATTTTGATTCAGTTTGATAACTAACAAAAATATAATTATATACTGTATACTGTATGAAATTAAATTCACTCTCAGTAGGTAACAAATACTCGATTGAAACCACAGCAGAGCTAATGTTTTTTTAATTAAAAAGTAGGTCATTCAAAACTCGATTAATTATATATATATTGCTAAATTTGTGAATGTTAGTATCAATATATATATATGTACAACAGCTGTTTCATTTTCACTATGTATTTTTAAGGAATCCATGTCAGAAGTATTTCCTCAAGTGAATATTTCTGACATATGTTAATGTCAATATAATGTAGGTTGTGTAAGGAACATATTAGGCAACTCTCAAAAAATTGTCCATTACAAAAAATAACAATGTAATATCAGACACTTTTAAATATAATGTAACCATGTTCTTAGTGGACTAAATGAAGAAGAATGTATTATATGCTATTTTATGAAAATATTGGAAATATATTAAGTGCAATACACTTCAATTAACTTCTAGACATTTGGACGTCAAGATGGTGTTAAACAAGAATGGGTCATAGAAGATACTATTGGAAATTGGTGGAGACCTAACTTCGAACCACCTCAATATCCATATGTACCACCTCACATTACTAAGCCAAAGGAACATAAAAGGTTGTTCCTTGTACAATTACAAGAAAAAGGTAAGATATATGAGAATAGAATTTTTTTTATACATATATCATATATATGTCACTCTTATTATATTGCTAATTAATATTTTCAGCTTTGTTCGCAGTACCGAAAAATTATAAATTAGTTGCAGCGCCATTATTTGAACTATATGATAATTCACAAGGATATGGACCAATAATATCCAGTCTCCCACAATCACTTTGCAGGTAAATTAATAAAATTTATGATATAAAAGAAATGTTTCAATATTACTAATTATTGAATATATGATTTGCGTGTTTCAGATTTAATTTTATTTACATGTGAAAGGACATCAAAATAAGAGATTGATATATTTTATTTAAGTTAACTGCGAACTATTATTATTAATAATACATATGTATGTATGTGTGAGATGACGGATGCAACATGAACTTGCTCTTCTATGTATAATATGAAACGTACTATGAATTAAATAATTTTTTTTTATGTAGTAATCATTTAATATATCGCTACCTATTACCTCCAATTCTTAATTTTTTCATTATTATATTTCTTTATCATTATTTTCATATAATCACTCAGAAAATGTTAAATGAATGTTTGAAATTATTTCTTAGTCATTTTTATGTTTATATTTTTGAAAAATCGATACATGGGTTCTTTTATCTTGTGATCAAGCTAGGTCGATCTGATTTATCGACTCAGTACTTAGTTTTACCTACCAGACATTTTGTTCGATTTAATTCGGTTATGTTCGGGTAAACTCGACGTATAATAACGGTAGTGTGTAACAATAGAAGAAAGGTAACCAAAGAGAAAATTACTGCACTATATACAAGAAAAATACTTCCTTACTAGCGGTGTAGTGCTTACTGTCGACGTTATCGCGCCAGTTTTCTCAAATTAACATCATGGGTACCGTTACGTGCATTGCTCCTATTAACATCGCTGTTATTAAATACTGTACGTATTCTTACAATATTTTTAATTAAAAAAAAGAACTTTTTATCGTAATATATATTATTTTATTTCGAAAAGATTAATATATATTATATCAAATAAAATGTTTATAAAAAATATTCGCCAATATACATTTTCTTTCTTTGAAATTTCGATATAAATCATATCGATAATTATCTTTCATTTTGAATTATATCGCGTCTACTTTCATACAGTTTTAAAGAGATAATATTGAAATTTTATTCCTTTTTAAAAAATAACTTTGACCTCTTTACTACACTTTCAGGTAATTTGAATATGAAATAACTTGTTCTTGTATTATAATGCCAGTGAAATATAATAATATGACGTGTAATGTATTACATGAAATATTTAGATGTTCATTTTTTCTATTTTCTACTGTAGGTTATGCGTCATCGATCGTTTATTAATTTATTTATATTCTATTTATTTTTAGGGGGTAAACGCGACGAAAATTTACTTTTACCCATTAATGATTCTATCAGTGTGAGTGTGGATACAGAACAGGTAATTTGTTATCATATTTATTTTTAACAAACAATAAATATGTAAGATATATCTAAATGGTATTCATTATGAATATTCATTGTAGCTATGTGCAAAAACTACCGTTATGATGAGCCAACATTTCAAAGAAGACTGTATATGGTTAAATGGAAAGTATGTACCTGTTTTTATATCTTAATATATTGTGTATTAAAGTTTCATATTATTTTAATATTTTATTAATATATTTTAGCAAAGAAAATATTAACAATCCAAGATTACAAAAATGCTTGACTGAAGGTAAGTTTGTTATATATAATAAATAGAAGGATTGGTTTAAAAATAATATAATAATAAATATATTTTTTCAAGTTAGAAAAAGAGCAAAGCTTACCAGTGAGTTAATGGATTGGAAACTTCATATTTGTTCAGAAAATAATTTCCCAACTGGATCTGGTTTAGCTTCTAGCGCTGCAGGATATGCATGTCTTGCTTTAGCTCTTGCAAAATTATATAAAATAGAGGTAACTTGATTCATATATGAATAAGTAATTTTCTTTAAATTGAGATTTTCTTTTTAAGTCTATATCTTTATTATATCGAAATAGGGTGATATTAGTACTATTGCAAGAGTAGGATCTGGTTCAGCATGTAGAAGTACTATAGGAGGTTTTGTGAGGTGGCATATGGGATCATGTGAAAATGGCAGTGACAGTATAGCAAAACAAATTGCACCGGCGTCTTATTGGCCAGAAATGAGGATTTTAATATTAGTCGTATGTATTACTGTATTTCAAGATTTTTATATAATGTTATAATTCATGACAATTTTTAACTATTTTATGTACATTTAGATAAATGATCAAAAGAAAACAATTTCTAGTGTTGTTGGTATGAAGAGAACCGTAGATACCTCTGAACTTTTACATTACCGTGCTAAATATGTCGTACCAGAGAGGGTAGAAAAAATCCAGACAGCAATTATGAACAAAGACTTCTCAACTTTTGCAGAATTTACCATGAAAGATTCCAATCAATTGCATGCAGTATGCCTAGACAGTTATCCTCCTATTATATACATGAATGACATTTCTTTCGCAATTATAAATCTTATTCATTCGTATAATACTGCAGTTAATGATATAAAGGTATTACATATACATATGTATTTATTTATAACAAAAATTATATGTTATAATTTTATCACAATATTAAATTATAGGTAGCATATACATACGATGCAGGGCAGAATGCAATTTTATATTTATTAGAGAAGGATATGCCACAACTTGTAGCAATTTTAGATCATTATTTTCCTCCTGACAATAATAGTTTGGACAGTTATAAAAAAGGCATACCTATAGAAACAGAACAACTTTCACAGGTATATACTTCTAAGTTAACTTTTAAATATATAGAAAAAAATAAAATATTTGTACTTTCAGGATTTACTAGAAAAAATAGATAATAAAGTTCAAGAACCAGGTAAAATTAAATATATGATACATACGACTGTAGGAGATGGACCTAAGTACCTTGAAAGTCCAAAAGATCATCTCCTAAATGATCAAGGTTTACCTATACGACATACAAGTCCTTTAGTATAATTCAATGAATAAATAAATATCAGCATTTGTTTATTCGCACGAATTTTTCATATATAGTTTATTGGTACAAGGGAACTTATGGAATAATATAATTGTCGCAGAAAATATTATTTTTCAAATAAATTCAATATTCCCTCATATGCCTTGTTCACAATTATAAGTTTAACCGATAAATTTAAGATTTCCCGCGTTCAACAGTTTGAATTCGCATTAATAAAAACTTTGGTCGATAAAACAAAAGAGAAGAGAATTATCAAATAATCGTATGATGTATTCGCAATAATTACTGATGTTAAGTTTTTTATCGTTGATAAAAGATTCGACTATTATAAATGAAGATATTAAAGAAAATGAAACCAAAAAAAAAAAAAAAAAAAAGAAAAAAGAATTGATAATAAGTTCGTTTGTTGCGTATGTGTAGATATCGAGCGAACAAGTAGATAAAGAAGAGAAGTTGCATTTTTATCCAAGAGAGGTCACTCTTAGACGAGCGGGCTCTTTCACTTTGACGGTTGCCATCGCATCGTGCGTTCTCAGTGCGACGCTAGGTTCGGTTGGGGTAAGGGGTGAATGATTCGCTTGTTCTATGAGAACGACGTGTTCTTGTAGGTAAAGCACTGAGCATCGAGATATAGGTAGAGAAAGGAAGGAAGGGAGAAACGGGTGAATGGTTCTGAGAAAGGATCAAAGAAAGAAGGACGATGCAGACATTATACGACATAGGAGCGTCGATTGTCTTCCGTGACCCTTCGAAATGAATTAGCGAAAGTTCTGAGCCATCGAAGTGCAAGGATTGTCCTTGTGTGTCGGCGGTAGTCCTTCTCGAACGGAAGGCGAAAAGTTGTGTTTAAAAGTGCATGAGGCAAAGTTATGACACGGTTCGAGCGAGTTAGAAGAGGTAGGAGTAAAGGCGTGCGGTGCGATAATAGGGACAACGGCAAGGACTGTTCCGTTTCCGTTCTCAGTTTCGCGCGGCTCGCGGTTGTGGCCGCTGTTGCTACTCTTTCGTCCAATCGTAAAAATTGTCTGGAAAGTTGCGTTTATCAGCTCGTGGTTCGCGAGGCATGCGAGCCTAACGTGTTTAGTATTACGGGGTAGAATAGAGGTGTTCGAAGACGTCGCGGACTCGGAGAACGTGGACCACAGTCCGTTGGACTGTGATAAAGAGAGGTGAAAAGGAGAAAGGGGTAGGAGGGAGGTGGTGGTGGCACTGGAGGAGGAGGAAGAGGAGGAGGAGGAGCGCGAAAGGATGAATGAGAAGACAGAGTGCCGAGCGCACCGATCGAGTGCCTGACTCCCTGATTCTTCGCATCTTATATTTGTGCTTCGTTTCTTCCAAGAACGAAGCCCAACAACAGGACGGCTACGGTTCTTTCAAGAGAAAAAGGGAGAAAGAAAGAGAGAGAAAGAGAGAAAGAAGAAAGAAAGAAAGAAACGACGAAGCAAAGACGACGACCTGTGGGGCGAAGAGGGAACGAGAGAAAGAAAGAGATGTGGGATCGTCGATGTGCCTTCTTACTACCGTGTCTACTAACTTGAATGCGTGATTATTCCTTTCGCCCGAGCGGCTGCCCGTCCGGCAATCTAAAGCTACGTTCACAAGCAACGTTTGCTACGTTTCTTTGCGTGGAATTGAATCGAAGCGGTTGATGAAAACTGATCGAGTTCGATCGTCCAATCAGCTGTCGGGTATGTTAAAAATTCATATTCTTTTTCTCTTTCTCTCTCTCGCTCTTTTTATTCTTATACGATTTTATATTGAAAAAACGTTTGCTTGGTTTGAACGCATTTTTATCGTTATAAGGCAACGAGATCGATGTGAAGTCACGTTTATGTCGATCTTAAGAGCGCGAGCGTTCTCTAACGCACGTGGTAAATGGAAGGTGAAGGTAAACGAAATGGCCCGACGATTCTACTTTTTTCCCTTCCCTTCGATTATTTACTCGTTCTATAGGGTGTCACGTTTCGTTCGATCAATCCTTACGTACATATTCTTATTTAGAATAATCTTTAGATCGATTCGATTATTGTTCAGATATTTGTTCATGTTATTGCTTTTGATTTCGAATTATTACAGTTTTCAATTTTTCCATTTTACTATTAACGATTGTAATGATACTAAAAATCGATGAAAATTGGACGCCTTATATAGTAATCTTAAGACGTTTCGTGCTTGTTGATATTAAAGTTAAATATCTCAGAAATTATCTATATTTTGCTTTTCTTGACTTTTTGTCAACCAACGTATAATTTTGTAAAAACATGACAATGACACATAAAAAATAAAAAATAAAATATAGATCGGAGTCCGTGAAGCAATTATACACGAACGCGTAAAAGGAACACGCAAGTACTTACAGTATATACGTATAAATACGTTCATACGTATCTATCGAAGGCTCCTCGTTTTCCTTTGTTCCGAGCTTTGAGGCCCGTTGTGAGAACACCTTGACGCGTTCAGGTGTGCTCTCGAGATGCGCGCGCGCGCGCGCACGCAAAAATGCATCCTCTGTCGTGGTGATTGAACTCGGCATCGCGATGCCGATACAGATGCCCACGGATCTGTATGAGCAAAGCGTACGAGGATGTACATTAGAAGATAGAAAATCTTCTATTTGTCTTACAATTAGACAAAAGAAATAGAGATACGAAAGAAAATTTTCTTTCTTTTTTTTCTCTCGAAGGCAAAATGTCCTTCGACTTTCATCGTAATTTATGATATAAAATTGTATTGTTATTTCGATTTCATATATACAGAATGTCACGAAACGAATATGTAACACGCATTCCTTATTTATAATGAAATTCCTTTATTTATATTTGTTTAAACGATCGAATAAAAATAGTTTTTATTTATTTCTTCAATCCAATTAATAAAGTTAATTTTTAATTAACGAACTAGGTGAACATTCTTCTACTATACTATAAGTCGATAATGTAAAGATAATAAAAATACGTAATGGATTATTATTCGGTGAGGAAGCGACCCTCGGATAGATTCGTTGCTCAATGAGATACGAACTGTATGTACGTGACCTTGAATTCGGGGCCACTTGTAGCACGTGCTTCATCCACTACCCCGGTGTCTGCTACATGCGTTGAGTTTTCATATACGCGTAGAGATTAAAGGAAAATCTCGTGATCAAATCACGAGACATGATTCAGAATCTATCGACTTTGAATATCATCCTTTGAATTTACATCCTTTCTCGATATGTTTTTAAGTTCTACCAAATCTCTGTTGGTAAAAGGACAGTTTTTATATTTTGTTTAATATTTTCTTTTCTTTTTCATTGGAATCAGACATTTAAAAAAATGTCTTTTTAATTTGTAAATAATTCGAATTAAAAGAAAGAAAAAGAGATTATTTATGCATATACGGAAGAAACGATTTTCAGAGTAACACTTCGTTCGCCATATTTGAAATTTTATGGGGCCGCAGAGGAGCCACTTAACTGACCGAACACGTGTCGTTTTTAGCGAGACTGGACGAACGAGATCGAATGAAGCTGGGAGAAGCATGCCCTCTAAGAAGCAGTACAATCTCGTGCATAATGACGAGTACGATACACGAATACCGCTACACAGCGAGGAGGCCTTCCATCGTGGAATCGTCTTCCACGCCAAGGTAATCTACCATGATCTCTTTGTAAGAGACCAACCTTGTTCAGTAATAATAATTAATCATCGTTAATGTTCGATAATTCAATATTATTGAAGTTCTTTGACTCTGAACTCGAAGTTCGCTCGGAGTAGGAAGAAGGAAACAAGAATCTCAAGACAATGACTTTTCCAGTATAACTTATAGTTCATTGGGAACGTTTGAATATTTTATTTTTACTTTTTATTATAGGAAAAATATTTTTTTATTTATAAAGAGAAAAAATATTCAAATGTCCTCGTCTGTAAATGGTTATCATATGTATACACATTTTTGTATAATTATTCGTTCAGAACTACAGCGGCCCAATTCAACCTTACATTTTGCAATTTGATAAGATTATGAGACTCACGAAATAACGAACAATTAAGTATTAAGCATAAATTACCTATGCCTATTGTTTCTAAGTTCATATATCGTCGTAGATATTAGGATCAAGGAATGTAACTAGACCTTAGAGATTCAAAGCAGTTGGCTTGAACATACTGATTCGATCGAGTTAGATCAACTTATGTTCATATCTCGATGACTAGATTAAGATCAGAGTTGTTTCATCAAGGAAAGATAGACGATCAGGTTGATCGGGGTTGATTTTGGCTATCGTTTGAAATTTTCGAGGAATCGAAAATATAATATCGAGGATATCGCGTATGGTGCAACAACCAAGGAGGACGGCAACGACACGAGATATTTTCGGACCATGCCGGTACCGTCGTGATGACGTCATTGTACAAGTGTTTATTTCAGTAGTACACGTTCCAAGAAAGGTCGAAGCTTTTGTGCGCTCGACTTTAAAGCTCATAAAGCTCTCCTTAACTTCTCGTTCGTTTTTCACAAACACACAAATATACATATAGATACCTACACACATATATACTATCTTTCTCTTTCTCTTGGTTATTCACACACGTCCGTACATTTCTTCGAAATCGCGAACAGTGATGAACAGCCACGAATGCGTTTTTAGCAAAGAACTTTTAAAAAGATCGATGGTCAAATACTTTTTTCATTATGTCCCTTGCTTTTCATGTAACGTCAGAATCAGAGTAGGACTTGTAGTGAGAAGGGAGGATTCTTTTTATCGTAGGGTTGATAAGGAAACTAACCCTAGCTAAGCGTCGCCTGAACGTCGACTATTGATCGTTAATTCACGAAGAAAACATAGACTGTGTCTCTAGACTTTCCTAGTCCTTACGATTTTTCTTGCGATATGTGGGAGACTACCACGTGCAAGTCGAACCGTTCGAACACGTGGCCCGGTCGTAGCTTCAATGGGGGATTCTAAATACGGATTGTAGAGGTGCTCAATATAAGAAAGAATACGTTCGTTGATCCAAAGAACTTCTAAACGCGAAAATAGGCTTGATTGGGGTTTACTGGGATATGGTAAGCAACTTTTTAAAATTAGATATTATTCGACGAATATCGTTCTTTTCGTTTCTTTTTTCTTTCTTTTTTTTTTTATTTACTTTTTCAGTTCATTGGTTCTATGGAGGTACCACGACCAACCAGCAGAGTTGAGATCGTGGCGGCGATGCGAAGGATTCGGGTGAGTTAGCATAATTGCTGATTAAATTCTATCAATTATATTGACGTAAGCCTTCGTCGAATTTTCCAAAATTATCTTTCAATTATTTTTCCTTTTTTATTTCTTTCTTTTTCATTTTCTTTTTCCTAGTACGAATTTAAGGCGAAAGGGATCAAGAAGAAGAAAGTGACGTTGGAGGTATCGGTCGACGGGTTGAAGGTCATGCTCCGGAAGAAGAAGGTACGTAAGAGTACAAATACAAATGTATCTTTACAAGGAAACTTACGTATGTACATATGTATGTATGTAAGTATATACATATATACATCACGTTCTTAAATGATGAGCCATTTCGCAATGAACGAAGTGGCGATTTATAACGAGAAATGGATTTGGACTCGAGCCACAATGTATTCGTGTCAATAGAGATCGGTTGCTAGCGATTTTCGAGCTAGTTTTTTCAAAGCTATCTTTTTTATTTTTTTTTTTTTTTATGTTTTTAATTTTTTCAGAAGAAACAGCAATGGATGGAAGAAAACAAATTATATCTCATGCATCACCCGATTTACAGGTGAGAATGAAGTATGTTCCTCTTGTTTAGTTTTTAGTTTTCTTGTCATTTTCTTTTTTTTTCCCCGTTTAAATCAATTAACAAATTACAGAAAAAAAAAAGAAATAAATTTTTGCGTGCATTTTCGATTGTTTCAGGATATTCTATGTCTCCCACGACAGTCACGACTTGAAAATTTTTAGTTACATCGCCCGTGACGGTAGCAGTAACACCTTCAAATGTAACGTCTTCAAATCTAGTAAAAAGGTAGGACTTATTTGTTCTTTGATAAGCTCAACCCTCGCGATTCGACGACGAGTTTCTAATATCGATATTAGCTATTAGCAGCACTTAGACGGCATTTTCTACCATTTTCTACATGCTTTCTTTTTATAGTGAGAAATCAAACGTAATGACGCTTGTACGTAGATACGTATATACATATATACACATACATGTAGGTAAACGTAGACAATTAACGTGACATTCATTCTGACTAACTGTTAATTCGCATTATTGCGTCTCTATAAATAAAATGCCATGTTTTTGATTACGAAGGGAAAGAAATAGTCAAGTCTTGCATTTTCTCCCTTGCTTTTTTTTTTTTTCTTTTCCTATTTCATTCTTCTTTCCTTGCCATTACAGCACCCTATATGTAAAGATAATTTGTGACGTCATCTAATTCCATTTCTTTACCAAGTGACTCAAAAGAAATAACAAAGAAGCGGTTTTCTTTTTATGTACATACACGAGACAAATTTTATAATAGAAACTAACTTTTATTGTTCGCGATAAGATAATTGAATTTTTAAAATTTTTCATTCATGAATCCCTTCAAATATTTTCTTCTTGCTTTTTGATCTCTAATATCAAGAAGAAAATCTTGACAAATGATTACCGTGTAAGTACTTGAAGTTTTTCTAATCGAAAAATGAGAAAAGAGAAGTCGGATCAAGACACGAAATTCCGCCATTGAGAATAGACAGAGAAAAAGAGAGGAAGAGGAAGAAAGAGCAAGAGAGTAAGAGAGAGAGAGAGAGTAAGAGAAAGAGAAAGAGATATTAATGCGCTTATAAATAAACCAGAGGAAAAATCAGCTCGCCACGAGTCGGTTCACATTGTGCTGCGTGCTGCCGCATCGGACGCTCTGCACTCGGTATTCTTGGACTTACTACTCTAAGTATTATTCTAATTTTCATGTTTCTAATGTGAGAATAAGACTTCTTCTTGGGTGAACATTGATATATAAAAAAAAAAAAAAAAAAAGAAAAGAAATGTAAAAGTGTGATTCATTATTTTGTGCTGTCAGTGTTTGGAACGCTAGGATTACGATCGTTGATGTCTCCAATAATTCTCTTTTTGAGAGAAAGAGAGAAAGATAAAAAAAAAAAGAGAAATGTGTTCGTTACTCGTGTTAAAGATGTTTGTGTAATTGAAGTAATATATGGAGTATCGCATTATATCTCGTCGACTATAGTTCTAAAGGAAGTTACGAGCGAAACAATTTATCGATTCTTTTTCCGTCTGCTAAAGAAAGAAAGAGTTTACGGATGGAAACGGTGTTAGCTAGTTTTGTATTAACCCTTTCGAGTGTTCCTTCATCGATAGTAGTTTTTCATCTATGTAGGTTGTTCAATGTTTTATGTTTAAAATGGGTTCTATTATAAATCATTACGTTGAGACATTTGACATTTATTCTGACAATAATTGTCACTAAATTTCCATTTCAAATGACGAATAAAATTCGTATTTGATAGTTATCTATATAGTCGTTTATATTTTTAAATATATATTTCGAGGTAAAAAAATTCTTTTTTTAGATTACACGATTTGAGTATACATACATTATTTTTCCTTTGACATTATCATTATCATCGTCGTCGTCATCTATTTATCGTCATCTATTTATCGTTTTAAAAAGAAACGATAAAATTGTCCAAAACGTTAATTAAATATTTAGAAGGAAATTACAAAGAACTTATTAGAGAGAAACGAACAAATAGGAAAGTGATGGTAGAAAAGAGATCATGGTATCTTTGTAGATCTCTTTGTGTGCGCTCTGCTTGTTATTCCAAATGACTGTGTATCCGCCATACAAATAAATCCACGTTGCTTACTCTCATAGCGCCAGAGAGATAATTTATTCGGTACTCTCGGACGTATACCTCTGCTTTTCCAAAACGTATCTCGTGCTTAGTCTTCTCTTGCTTCAAGAAAATATATATTGTATAGATGTATATGTATATACTCGAAAATATATCTACCTTATTCGATAACAAATGTTTTATGGAAACAATTTCAAAGGTCTGGACGGTGACAGCTTTGTTAGTTTTTGATAAAGTCTCGTTATAAAATGTCACTTGTCAAAGAATTATAGAGTGGTGATTTCTTTCTTGTTTTTCTATTTTTTGGGGATGTCGTCAGAGAGTATATATTATCTATCTCTTGTGAAGAATACTCTGAAAATTGAAAATCGAATACATAAAAATTTTTTATTATATTATATATTATTTATTCCATATTATATTAGTATTGTGTAATTCCAATTAGCTTATTACTATATATTTCGATATTACTACATAATATATAAATTTTTATATATATGCATATGTATATAAATGAAATTGTTATTGTAATAATATTTACTATTTTTTAAAAATATGTTTCTCTTAGACATGTTTATAGTGAAGCATAATATAACTTATATAAGTCCTTGTACTTTATATATATATATATATATATATATATATATAAATTATTAAAAAGTACATATTTATACAAGTACATATATTTACAAGAAAATAATTATAATTGTGCTTAGAAGAAAATTCGGTTTACTTGAAATCTATGCATTTAATGAATTGTAGAATAACGGAGATTTTTAACAAATGGGTGTATATCGATTCTTCGAAGAAGAAACAATACAAACAGCCGAAAGGAAAATGCAACGAGAATTCAAAATAAATCCTTGCTGCTGTGTGTGCACATGAAAGTTTATACGGACAAACTGACCCAAATGAAGATTTATCGTCTACAGAGTAACGTGTGTATTCACTGTGAACGAGAAGATAGTTTCATTTTGATCGAGCTTGATTTCGGCAGATTGAAGCGATGAAAGAGTACAACATAATCTGTTTCTGATTTAAATGAGTAAAACACTATCATTGAGAGACAGAGAAAGAAAGAGAGAAAGAGAGAGAGAGAGAGAGAGAGAGAGAGAGAGAGAGAGAGAGAGAGAGAGAGAGAGAGAGAGAGAGAGAGAGAGAGAGAGAAAGAGAGAAAGAAAAATAACAAAGCATTGACAATGTGACAAAAAGTAAAATATTCTATGAAATTGATTCTCTGTTATGTGTTGAAGCTACATTTGTTCTGTGGAAATTAAATTTCATGGAGCAATAAGAATTATTTTGTTATATTATTTTATGGAAAGCGAAAGAAGACGAACATGATATGTAAATTGTTTTTAAAAAATGAAGAAAATTATTTGTTGATACTAATATAATCAAAAAAAATGAATGTTGAAAATACTCAGTAATATAGACATCTGCAACAAAATTAATACAAGAATTTTTTCTTTTTTGATGCTATATTTACTCTCTTTTAAGAAGATTAAGGTAAAGGAAATTACTTTTCATTTTTATTTGGAATAAATCTTATCGTATGAAATCGTTATTGAAGATTAAAGATGAGAAAAAACTTCGATTAATCTGAACGAAATGTTGAAAAATTGGACGAAGCAAACGGTCGCCAACGTCAATGCGAATTCAACGACGTTGGCGAATTCGATTTCCGGTTCTACCATCTCTTCGAACCTTGCTGCAGCTGCAGAATGCGAAAATTCTCTCAAACCACGTAAAAAGCTCTCCTTTAAGGAACCGGAGACGATTTTTAATCACTTAAAGCTGAGAAGACCTTTCGTTCGAGCGAAAACCACATCGTTACAGCCAGTTCGTTCGGCATCGATCGACATCAATCTCGATGAGAATCCTTTCGAGGAGGAAAACGACGAACTCGAGGAACTCGAGGTAAATCGATGTGTAAAATTATTTCGACGAACGTAAAAAAAGAAAGATTATTGCTTCCTTCGATCCGATTAGGTGTTATGCAACTAATCATCCATTTTAATTATAACATTGGTATCTATAGGATTAAAAAAATAATAGTTTTCTTTTATATCTTAAATTTCTTAAAAAAAAAAAGTTTGAATTCAATTTTGTCCTTCTCTAAACAAAGAGAAAGCTTTTATCGAGCAATCAACCCTTTGAACTTCTGTGTCGAGTGTGATTCGAAATGTATTTTCTAATAATACATTTTTTATTACAAAATGTCATATTTTCTTTAAAATAAATTATATGAAAAATAATATGTATATTTATCATAATAAAAAGAAAATAAGAAAGGAGAGTTTTTAATGAAAAATAGTACAAAGGGCTAAATTGAAGAGTTAACGTTATCAGAAACTCGTCGTTGCACATACATGCATAGGAATAGAATAATTTGATCTTTCAATTAAATTCAAAGAGTTTGATTTTACCAGAGTCAAGCAATGAGGGTAGTGAGAACCGTGGGACAAGCCTTCGAGGTGTGCCATAAATTAAGTATAAATAATACGAACGAGGATAGAGA
The DNA here is from genome assembly GCF_014466175.1 of Vespula pensylvanica. Taxonomy (NCBI): domain Eukaryota; kingdom Metazoa; phylum Arthropoda; class Insecta; order Hymenoptera; family Vespidae; genus Vespula; species Vespula pensylvanica. The sequence continues at coordinate 6,964,563 of NC_057687.1, read as the reverse complement.
TCGTGGGGAAAAGGAAAAGGAAAGGGATCATAGCGAGAATCATCGTGACGTTTACGAGGAACAAGATGAAATTCCTAACGAGCAATCGCAATCTTCACCGTTGACGTTGCACAAAGGTATTGGATTGTTAAAATCGAATATTTTCAATAAATTCTTATTGCGTGTTTGTGTGTACGTGTGATAATGTTATTACAGACATATCGCTGTTAGGAGAAACAGAGGATTCGGTTCAGGAACAATCGTCTGTTTCTTGTCTTCTAAGATCTCACGACGTTCCAGCGACCACAGCTTCTACCTCACCTATTAGACAATCGCCATTGGTATATATTTATTACATCTTTTATTTTATTTCTTTTGGATAATGCTTGAAAAAAAAAAAAAGAGAAAGAAAAGAAATTTCTTTGGATCAACGTTTCATATTCATTGTGCATTATAATAGGGCACGGTAGCCTCCGATTGCGGAGGTTTATTGGTAGGAGGCGAATTAACTGCTCTAAAACACGAAATTCAACTTTTACGAGAACGATTAGAGCAGCAAAGTCAACAAACCAGAGCCGCTGTTGCTCATGCGAAACTTCTACAGGATCAGCTTGCAGCAGAGACTGCTGCACGCGTCGAAGCTCAGGTAATAAATAAAATTTGTTATAAATTTGACGATGCAAACTTCACAAACTATTGCATCGTATTTGCAACGTAAATATACGTGATCTTATTGATCCATCAACGTTATAATAGTATCTGAATTTTATGGAATTAATTTTCGTCTAGACGCGAACGCATCAATTGCTGGTGCAAAATAAGGAATTGTTGGAACACATAGGAGCATTGGTTGGTCATCTCAGGGAACAAGAACGTATATCGAGTGGTCACGTTAATACGCAATCTCAAATGCCTGTATCGTCGACGACGACTCAACAGGCATCCACCATTCCTGATTTACCTAATCTTGGCCAGGTAACGTTCTACCGAATCCCATGAAACGAAAAGGAGCAGCAAATGTCGTCTGACGCCTGCACCAACGTTGCATTTCCATTAACGTTTAACAATGCATTTTGTACTTGTTTTTTATTCCTTTTTTTTATACCGTAACCGCCTTTTGTATCGAGAGTCCTTTTTTTTTAACTTTATAATAAACCGATTTACATACACCTTATACATTTTGCATCCATCAGTGTTGTCTTAGGTCGAGAAGATCGGTATGCGATCAATGTGACAAACACGTTACTCCTGAATATTCGATACTCGTTATTCTCTTCGCCTTACGTTTTTCACACCACAATGAACCAAACACACGTGTATCTTTTCCTAGAGAATTTTCACGTTCTCGAGTAAAACACGTTCGGCATGCCGCTTGCAATCGACAGCTTTCCGTTATTTACCTTTGAAGAAACAACGAAGAATATTCTTTTGTTTTATGATCATCTCGAGACTTAGGTAAAATATCGTTTCTATTCTTGTAGCTTCCTGGTAGATACGTTAAAGAATTTCTATGTAAAATTCATCACTAATATTTTCATTTTAAGAACGTTTTATGAGACAGATGTATGTACATAGCACACTATTGATCTATCTATCGGTCGACTACTTTTGAGTCGACTCTTCATCGAATACACAAATCTTATAATACACGAATACGGAAGATTTGGATACATGTTTTTGCTTATGATCGATCAAAATCTTATACCCGCCATTACGAATTTCGATAAATTGTTGTTCGTCGATGGAACATTAAAGCTAAACTGCTAATCTAATAATTCTGCTAAGTGCCAGTATGACGGTGTTGTTCAACAGGTCTTCGCACAAGATTATGGACTTCTCGCAAGCAATAAATGCTAGGTAATGTTTTTCATTGTTTACTAGAAAATAATAAGTGCTGGTATTAGTTTGCTTGAATGTATAAATGTTTTGTTTCAACATTTTTTTTTTATACTTGTAATTTTCGATACTATTACTGTGTAATATAAATAATTGTATCATATATATGTATATATCAGTAAATGTTACAGTTTCGGTATGTGTGAGTTTCATTTGCACGGAAACTGTACAGACAGGAAAGTACATGGTGATTTAAATAGATTCTATTAACTTGCTAATAAGTTTTATCGAATTTATGTATCAAATATCTTCCCTCCGTAAATAGTGCCAACGAACTGGAGAACAAAATTCACCTTGGGAATCGGATCCATCGGCGTTCACTTATTGTCCTTACTCTATGGATTCCTTGTATCCTGGTAGTCTCGGTGTTATGGGAATTCAAGGAAGCAACAGTTCTACGGATCAATTACATTTCCAAGCTCAGTTAATCGAGAGACTTCATAATATCAGTCCATATCAAAGTCAAAGATCACCTTATGCTACGCCATCACCGTATACGATGCCGCATGGATTTTTATTATCTCCTAATTCCAGACCGTCGGTAAGTAATTTCCATAACACGTTATTTTCTCATTAACGAAACAATATAAATTCAAATCTGGTATGTTGTCTGTGTGCGTTTTTGTAGAACTCAGCACAGCTTTCACCAAGCTCGATATCTCTAAGAGTGTCTCAGCCCAATAGTTTCACACCGTCACCTGTTATGAATCACAAATTGGACAATTACAGGACAACGACAACTATCGCTGAGAACGCGGATATTCAACAATCGTCTTTTATTAAACCGTTACCTTGTAATGTCAATGATCAAAGTTCGCCGTCAATAGATAATAACAAGATCAAGCAAGAACGTTATTATGGTCAAGAAGAGATACCACCTATAGTTTTGGATCCACCACCACAAGGCAAACGTATGGATGGTATTCCCAAAGAAGTCTCTGTTAAACAAAATTCTCAAAAAACTAACAACGACAAAGGTCAAGCTCAGAAAAAAATTGCTGCGATGTTACGTTCACCTGGTCCACCACCAACTCGTACGACTAGTGCTCGTCTACCACCGAGAAACGATCTGATGAGTCAGGTCAAAAGGACAACTTGGGCTCGGCATACTACGAAGTAATATATTTTCAAGACGAACAGTGCTGGGAGTATTTTGATCGTTCTCATTAAACTAAAAATGAATGTTTAGAATAAAAGTGAGCGTCGAATGAAATGCCGTTAGTCTTCTTGTGCCAAAGAAATAATGTATTGTCGCCAAGTTTTTAAGTATGTAAATAAAACTTTGTATTACCAGAAAAGTCCAGACAGCCATGTAAACTGTTAGATATAAGTTATTATTTGTATATACATATACATATATATGTACATGTATTTTTTGGCAATTAGATTACGAGAAAAAATAAATCGGTTCCTTTTTTAAGGTAAAAAGGAAGATGACACTAGGATATCAACTGATTTATATCCCTGAACATATCCATCGATATATATATAGGCTGTAATCACTTGTTTCGTGCTATTGGATGCGTGCTGATGCCTTTTAACACCCATGAGTTAATAAGGTCGCAGTAGAAATAACATCGTGTATTCCAGTCTTACCAAACAGTACCCTGGTGAATCATGGTAAGGACGGTACATCTCAAATCTGTTGAATAGTCGCGATAGTATTCATTTTTAAAGAAAAAAAGTGTATCAAATTATATCGTTAGAAACAAAATTAACTGTACTTGTGCGTGAAAATTAACTGTAACAAGTGATATAAATTATAAAATAAAAAAGACAAGGAAGATGCAATTAAAAGAACAAAATTTTGCTGAGACTTCTGGAACATCTTACGAAGTCTACATGGAAAAAAGAAGATTACCTGGTATATTAAGGACGATAAGCAGGACATCTATCACGAACACCACGAAATCTCGATCGGCCCTACAACAGGTATTCCAAATTTCTATCGTCCTTGAACGAAAGTCCCGAAGCTTTCGATTTCCACTGAACGTAATTAAATAAAATAGAAGGTGTGGAATCGCGTGAGAGAAACAAAGAATGTCGAATATAGTGTTCGATAAATCCTTAGGGTATAAACTTAATGTCTTTCAGAATAGCTCCTCGTGCTATCGTTAATTCCATAAAGAAGTAAAATAAAAAGTGATAGTCATGGGGATTACTAGAAAATTACGATACGTGTATCTTCTCGCAATTATGTAAAAAGAAACATTTATGTATCTTCTTCCGTTTTTCTTATTCTTTTTCCAATCTCTAAAAACGAATCCTCCTTATGAACATTAACGAGAAAACAATGCAATCATCCTATTTGATGTAGCTGATTCTTTTGGGTATCCAGAAATCGCGTGTATAGCGTATGTTATAGGAAAAGGCGATTATCTCCGAACAAAAGGGTGGAGCCTGCACGAAGAATGAATGGTTCAAAGGGTGCGGCATCGTCACGATCGTTTATTGTGTGTCGTCTTCTCTCATTTATAACTTTACGATAAATTATTGTAAAGCCTAACTTTTTTATTTTTTTATTTTTTTTTTTTTTATTAAACTTACACATTTCCTACATCTTATCGAGTTACGAGACTAATATCAATTTCTTGGAACCATTTAATTCTACATCATCAATTTTATATTAATTATGTGATGGGGAGGAAAAAAATATTCTACAAAAAGAAGACTTTTAGATAATGAATATTCGTATAATAATAATAATAATAATAATAATAATAATAATATTGCTGTAACTAATAAAAAAATCCGAATTGTGTAAAAAATTGTATTATCAAAGATTCTAATGGACTAAGATTAAATCTAAGTGCTAGACTTTATTCTTTTTTTTGGGGGAGAAGAGAATTATAGTCCATCGAAGTAAAGGTTCGTCTGATATGAAGAACAAAAGATAAACCGATATCGAATGGAAGGTGTCAGCAGAGTAAAATAGGTGCGGTTAGAGGGGTTTGCAAGGAAGCGTTGTCCACTATCAGTATGTTGTCAGTTAGCTTCGATCCATCGATGCAGTTAGGACAACCTTTGCGATACGTTACAACAGGTGATATCTAATTTCTTAGGTGTAATCGTAGTGATCTAATATCGACGGTATCGTTTCATCGTATTAAATAATGTTCGTGTTCTGATAGAGCATCAAATTGTTAAAAAAGATTTCACACTTAATCACATAACGTTATCTCATCCAAATTTTTAATTCAAAGAGCAAAATAATAGGGCTAATTTATATACGGTGAATTATCATGAAATAGAAAACATGGAAAATCGACAGTTAGCGTGACTAGGAAGAATTAATAGTGATTTATCACACATGAAAAGATTTTTTCGTATTCCATATTGTATTTAGGGAGAATCCACTTCGTCGCTTTCTTCGTTCGACAGACCTTCTGTTAAATTTGTTAACGTAAAAGGCGACAACGGAAAGGACAGTGTTATGAGTGAACAAGAAGAAAAACAAATAATGATGAACCAATCGGAAATGCAGAATAAATCGCATGTTGGTCAGTACAAATTTTTTCGAAGTGTTTATTACATTTGTCAATGAAAATCAACTCTTCTCGTCTTTTCTTTAGACGAGCAAGAGGAACATGAAGAACGCGAAGAATGCGAGGAACGTGACGAAGATTATTCAGTATCAGCATCAGCCATCATTCTACGACGTAATTCCTCACGACGACAAAGTAGACGCAAACGACGAACGTCTTCACCCTTTGCTACCGAAGGTGAAGAGGTCAATGCAGTTCGACGGCAATCTTCAGCATACACGAATAGCTCTATCGAGTTAGTAATCTCATAATTGTATCTTGGTATTCATTGAAGGATGACAAAATGAATCATAAAGATAATATGATCTTTGAAAGTGAATCCTAAATCTTTTAATTAATAAAATGCTTCGAAATTAAATATATATATATATATATATATATATATTATTTTTTACTTATTTCACTTAATTATGAATTACGAATTTTTAATAAACTACATTTTTTCTTATGAAAATCTCTATGTGTGTCAGATACAGTCACAATTTTTAAACGCTTTGTTTATTGGAATAAAAAATGATTACTCTCTTTCAAAGAACATACAATCTTGTTATCAGTCACTGTGAGAAAGATTATTTTGTTTAACGATCTTGCAAAGTAGCACTGCTATCTCGATCGAAGATGGTGGTACACAAGAACAAGTTTTTGAAAAGCTAAAGTTACACAAAGAAGTTTTGAATGGTGTGAAAGAGGAACCATGGCCATTACGTAAAAAGATGAAATTAGTTCGACAAGCAAAATTATACGTTAGAAAGCATGAAGGTGTTCTGCAAGAAAGACTCGCTCAAAACCGTAACACGAAGGACGTCATTGCTCGTGTTTCTCTTCTAATCACAAAGGTGATAAAAATACGTTTTGATTATATAAAAATGACGTTTTCATGGATGAAATTTCATCACAGTATTCTATCTTTTATTGTAAAAATTAATATAGCAAAAAAATTCAATTGAAAGTATTTGTTATTATTTAATAATAGATGAAAATGATGAAAATTCATTTTTACTATAATTGCAAATAACATTTCGATATTTTTTATTTTATTCGTTTTTCGATAAAATTTTACTGACTAAATTTTCCCTTTAAATGTTAATCCTATCATAGAAATGGCAATATTTTCGTCGTGAACTGATCAATCTTGAGACTTGGCTCATACCTTGGGAACTTCGTATCAAAGAAATAGAATCACACTTTGGTTCAGCCGTGGCATCGTATTTCACGTTTCTAAGATGGCTCTTTTGGATAAATTTTGTGATTACTATTTTGCTTATGGCATTTGTAGCAGTACCTGAGGTAAATCTATAATTTATCTAGATCAAAAATTGTTTATGATTAAATTATTTTTTATTTAATGCTCTCATTGTTTTATTAGATGTTTATAGCCGATGTAAAGTTCGCTGGTGAGAGAAAAATGATACCAAAGGAAGAAAGAATAAAATCTAGTCACCTAACGACATTATGGAAATTCGAGGGTATTCTTAGATATTCCCCATTCTTTTATGGCTGGTATACTAATCACGATTCGAAGAAAGGCTATAGACTACCACTTGCTTACTTCGTTACTAATCTTGTCGTCTACACTTACAGCTTCGTTGTGATATTACGAAAGTATTAACAATGTTGAGATATTATCATTACCGATCATTTATTTATTTTAATTGTCCGAATTTATATTATATAAATTATTTCTTCAGAATGGCTAAAAATTCTCGGCAAAGTAAACTCACGGAAAAAGAAGATGAATGTACTTTCTCATGGAAACTTTTTACCGGTTGGGACTTCATGATCGGTAATCCCGAGACTGCTCATAATCGTGTTGCAAGTATAGTTCTTAGTTTTAAAGAGGCTCTGTTAGAAGAAGCTGAAAAAAAAAAGGATAAAAGAAAGTGAGCAAGTTTACATTTATATTCTAAATTTATATTACAAATTGGATCATCCTTGTTTCTAATTTCATTTTGCAGTTGGAAAATTATATTGATCAGAAGCTTTGTCCATATATCGGTTCTGTCTTTGTTAGCACTGTCAGCTTATATCGTAGTTGAAGTAGTAGCACGAAGTACCGAGGAAGAAGCTGATAAAAATTTGTGGCGTCAAAATGAAATCACATTGGTGATGTCTCTCATTTCTTACGTTTTTCCAATTATTTTTGAAGTTCTCGGTCTTCTCGAAAGTTATCATCCTAGAAAGCAACTTCGAAGGCAATTGGCACGGTAAATAAATAAATATTATAATTATTATAAAATTAAAAACTTTTTGAAATTAAAATTGATTTTCTCGTTTGCAGGATAATGGTCCTTAATCTTTTGAATTTGTACTCATTAATATTCGCACTCTTCAATAAAATAAGTTACATGGTACGTTATCAATTTCATGATACTCGAAATCGATTATATTTTTTATTTATGCTTTTTTAGAAAGAAAAATTGATCCAATTGAATCCTACGAAAATGAATTGTAAATATATACCTGTAAAATGCGTTGGCAATCTAATAAATTCCGAATCAACTGTAACTTTAGCATCTCTCAGTTTAGCATTAATGGGTAGTGTGACTTATGCAAATATCACTGATCAGTCGATCAAACAAAATCAATCTGGTACGTAAATATATATATATATATAAATAAGTAACGTTCTCTTGTGTTTGTTCACTTGCGAAAAAAATAATTTTATATTTTCTATGTACACATTTAAAAAACTAGCTTCTATACAATACGAAGGATTTATTAAAGAATTTTTATCGAACGATAATAATTTTCGCAATTTCAATTACGGAGATTACAATTCCAACTCGGAAGATTATTACAACAATGGCGATTATCCACCAATTGATAACGATCTCTTCAATAATACTTTCATAGACAATGAAATTAATAATACTTGGTTGAGCACAACTAATAATAACGAGGAATTTCAGACGACTAATTCAAGTTTGTATACTAACGAAGATTATCGAAATACTGAAAGTTTTGCAGAAAATTCGACGGATAGTTATTCGAGCGAAAGCACATCTGGTACATCGAAAGATAATGATATTTATGAAGAGTCTAATTCTAGCTCTAGCACGACAAAATTCGATATCACAAAAGAAAGTAATAATTTTATGACAGAATACGGTGTATTCAGTACGGAAGGAAATGACAACGCAACGAACACATCAAATGTTTCGAACGAACTGAGTGGATCTGATATTCCACTTACAGAAAATATAAAACATATTGTTATGTGTTACGAGAGAATATGCACCAGCGAGACTCAAGAAGGTACATAAACGACGAATTTGCTTATATCTATATAAGTAGAGAAAGTTGATATCTTTTCATGTGTCTATGTGTTGTTCGTTTTGGTAGAGGCACCAGTACAAAGATTAGATTTAAAAACACGTAAAGAGCTTCGACGTTTATGTTGGGAGACAATGTATGGACAGGAACTTGCTAAATTAACTGTTATGGATTTGGTAGGTCCATCAAAAATGTATTTAATGCCTTTTTAATTCGATATCTGTGTCATAAATAATTATAAACAATTAATTTATCGGTTTCTCTCTCTCTCTCTCTCTCTCTCTTTCTCTCTTTATTATTTTATGGATTTTTCATTCTTATAACTTTTCCAAGGTAATGACAATTGTTTCCACGCTTGGTATGGATTTTTTTCGAGCTGTGTTCGTACGTTGTATGAACAATTGTTGGTGTTGGGATCTTGAAAAACAATTTCCACAATACGGGGATTTTAAAATCGCCGAGAATATACTTCATTTAGTGAATAATCAGGGTATGGTCTGGATGGGCATGTTCTTCAGTCCTGGTCTGGCAGTGTTGAATCTTCTGAAGCTTGGCATTCTTATGTATTTACGTTCGTGGGCAGTTTTAACGTGCAATGTACCTCATGAAATAGTTTTTCGAGCATCCAGGTAATTAATGGAATAATGAAATTAATCTTAAACACATGGAATGCGTAAGTAATATTCGATCAAATATAATATCTATATTATTATTAATTTTTTCAGGTCTAATAATTTCTACTTTGCATTATTACTGATGATGTTATTTTTATGCGTACTACCAGTCGGTTATGCCATAGTTCGGGTCGAACCATCCTGGCATTGCGGTCCATTTTCTGGCTATTCAAAAATCTATATGTTTGCGACGAAAAGTCTTAAAGATAGTTTACCTGAAGTAATCAAACCGTGAGTTCGTTCTACATTTACAAATTTAAGTTTATAAGACATTTTAAATGACATTAAAGCTTATATACTTATTATTCAGATGTCTCGATTATATATCATCAGCTAGTATGGTAATACCTCTAATCGTTCTAATGACGTTAATTATTTACTACATGGCTTCACTAACGGGATCTCTCAGAGAAGCCAATAACGATTTAAAGGTTATAACTCGGTGTTAAAATAGCAATTAAAAAATGTCAAATTATTAATGATAATATATATGATCTATTATTATCTACTGACATATTTTTTAGATACAATTACGTCAAGAACGTACGGAAAAACGACGTAAATTATTCAAGATTGCGGAGAAAAGACAAGAAGCTATTGATACGTCGTTCGCTAGATGGAAAAAAGCAGTTTTGCCGTCAAATAATTCAAACAAATGTAAAAAGTCTAATGGTTTTTTAATCACATCGAGGTTTAACGTTATTCAGATTAATAATCGTGGATCTAAACAAAAGAATATGTAAACTGTTAAAAATGGATAATTCGTAAGTTCTTTTTTATACTTAGGTGATTCTTATACGGCGATAGCGATTGAAAAACTAAACGATGTGGTAACGCATGAAAGAAAATATTCGATAACTTTTGAAGAAGTTGGGATTACTGATGTTGAGCCGGAATCTTTATCACATGATTCTAATTTACGTCAAAAAATGCATGAAGTTCGAGATTTTGGCAGGTATGATAACAAATTTCGTTCATATTTTTCTATATTGTATATTTCATTTTAAAACATAGAACGAATATCTTCAGCAATTCTTTAGTATCACCGTCGAGCAAGGATGCACTTATACCAGAGATTCGAATAAACGAGGCCGAAGATAAAACAACAAAGAATAATTTTCATTCAGTAAATGAAAAAAGTGATACCGACTGATCACTAAGAGGGAATGTAATCTACTATTATAAAGTTATCGAGATGATCGATCTTAAATTGAATTAACACGGGCACAATTTTGATTAAAATAATATTAATACTGACAATAACTTATTTCGTCCCATAATCCGCGTAATTTTCTTCAACTATATAAAATATATGCGTAAAATATGTTAGCTTATGCGTTTGCAAGTGTCGAAGTATGCATTAAAATCTAATACGCTGAGGTATAGAGTCGGAGTCTTTCGTTTTGTTTTTTCGATGTGATAAATACGTGCGCGTCAATAAATGTAATTAATCGATGAAACTTCCTTTCGATCGAGAATACGAGTACGAATAAATTTGTATTCACGTACACCCGCGCACTTAAGATATTCCATACATACTATGGAACGTATTAGAGATTTCTAAATAAATACTGTATTTTATGTACACACGTGCGTCGTGTGTCGATGACGATAACGATAACGATTCGAGAAATGTTTTAATAGCCATTGTACTCTTCTGAATCGTTCGCATTGAATATTTGATTTGATCACTCTTAGTTCTTCTCGATTAAAAAGTACGTAGATTGGTCCCTTTCTCTCTACGTCACAATTTTTCGTCGAATACTTTGGTGAGAAACTGTTTGAAATTTAATCGGATATCACCTGCTCGAATCGAATGTCGTCGTTCTAACAGGTACATATTTCGGTCTTTTTCGTCGAGTACTCCAATGAAGATAACTATACCATCCAGCGACGATGGCACCAAAAGCGTTACACGTTGAAGAAAAGATGAGAAGTATTGTTAAAATACTTTCAACTTCGGGACAATTCAAATCCATGTACTTGACCGATGCTTCGCTAACCGTAACATTTGCTTGTTCTCGTGGTCTACAAACACACGTGGCGTTGAGAACACGTGCCGGTGTACATTCTAGCCTCATAAGATGTGCCAGATGCATGGTTGCTGAGATGCATGCCAGGACACACGCCACAGATGCCGAAATTGCAAGTAAAGTACTGATTGCCTGCAGAATAAGGAAAAAATAGCAGAAATAAGATGTATGTTGCATAAAAAAAATTTGAAATCTTTTAACAAATTCTTCTCACCTTCGTCAATGTTAAACAGAAACCAGGGCTCATACCTGGGTACTCTTTTTTGAAACAACAAAGCAAACACACCCCGAAACTTCCAGAAAGTAACAACTGAAAAAAAATAAATATATAAAAATATATGAAAAATTTTATTATTGTATTTATGATTTAGAACACTAACAGGCATTCCACTCCAATACGGATTGTCAGTTATAGGTAAATTTGGAGCCCACAGTAGCAACCATAACGACAGTGAAGTAATTGCAATCCCAAGAATAGTCTGTAATGCTGCCAAACATCTAGCCAATTGTCGATGATAAACCAATGGTGGTAAGAATTTTTGTGCTCCTGCAAAATACAAATGAATAGATTTTACACTTACGATTGTTCTCTCACGAAATATCGCAATCGCTATCTTCCCACGTATCTTCCCAAGCGCGCACGGCTTTCTAAAACGTTTCGTCTGTGAAGCCTAAGATTATCATGAAACGTTTTCTCACAACGCAAAGAACCACACAAGACACGTTCTTAAAAATGTCGGTGAAACGGAACGATCGTACTATCCCTCCATACAAGGCATCTTAACGCGAACGATCAAGCACCAGCTGTCCTTGTCATGGATATCGAACTATCAGCAAATTCATCCACTGTTCTCCTGCGACCCGGATGTGTTTCGTAATTTTGACAATTGATTATTTATTAGAACGTTAAAAGCATTTCACATTATGATAAACATCTTTCACAAATTTATATGAATTATTAAGTTGAAATATTTCTCATGGTTTCTTTCCCCTTCTTCTCGTCTTCCTTTTAAACAGAGAAAGCTTAGCTTTTGATTAACTTGAAAGCGACGTTCCACGCACTCCTCTACCTACTAACATAACGATGGGAATATATGGGCTGCCAAGTTTTCATTATCAAATGGCCTCGATACATAAATAATGACAACAAGTTCGTATCTTACGTAAGATATAACGGCCACGCTATAATGGAGTAATTGCATTGCTAGGAATTATCGCTATGCATTCTATTTCATTTCCGTTATCGAAGGCTCACCGGTATATGCTTTTCGTAGAATCATTAGAGATATTGTTCGTTTTAAGGTAATAGCGAAGTGTACACGTAACAAATTTAAAGAATAATACTTGTTTTCTTTTTTTTTTTTTTTTTTCCTTTGACAGCCAAGTAGAAAATGTTAAACAGAACGTTTTACGTATTCAGCCTCTAAATCAATGACGTTACAGTTATAAAGAGTACTTGTTTCGCACGTTTCTCCTTTTTTTCTTAGATTTCTTATTGGAATGGAAGTCTCGTGTACGAGTCACACAAGATAGGAAAGTTCCAACTCACTCTGCCCACTTCGATTCAGTACGATCATTCTGCTGTGCCTGAGGGAATTTCTGGTGGGTGTGTGTCGACCTGCTATTTGCGAAGCAGCTAGATTAACGGGAACTGTGGTTGACAAACAATTGGCCATCGAAGGAGCTCGCCCAAGTTCTTTATCAGTTTTATCCGTTCGACATGTTTTACCAATATTACCCATCGAAAGAGCACCTGTGTCAAATTTATTACTACAATCATTTGTTTAAATATTAACATTCGTCTTGATAGTTATTTAAAAATTCGTTTAATCTCAACCTGTCAATCGTTTTATTATCCAAGAAGGCATGGTATCAAATTCGAAATTGTATTTACAACGAACCAATTTCATTAACAGAAAATTCAAAACTAACTTTTACGCTAAAGACCAACGAACTCGCGTACGAATTTTACTCGCGGTCATTCTATTTCGAGATGAAACTTTCGTAGAATCATACGTTCTTATGACCGATTTTATCGCGTGCCAACAATCCTACCAGATCGTGAAGAAGACGACGACTACATTAGATTCGATATGTTCTTAAGAATAAATGATAACATCATCTTTGTTTAGAAGGACATGATATACATATACAAGCTTGTTTACTAAATATTGTATTATATGTATACAATAACTTACCCGTAACTCTAACAATCTGAATCTTGGAAACGTTACCAGCACTCATCGCACTGCTCACCCTATTATTATTATTATTATTATTATTGTTACTACTTTGTGGTATGTTCGATGAAGTAGTATCGTTTTCTCGAACCTGACTCAAATTACCAACACTCATCGCGGAGGTCACACATGTTGGCATAACTGGTACGTCCTAGAAGAACAATAGAAGAAATATGAAAAATTATCAATGATGAAAAAGTTAAATGAAAGTTTCGTGATAGGTCGATTCAGAGCGTGTCGAAGAGACTTCAATGCGTGATCCACTTGTTGCGCGCTCAACAATACAGTCAAAATGTACACGTGATTCGATCATTGTATATATACAAGGTGACTTTCTGGAATTTCAAACACTTAAAGATCTCGAAAATAACAAATTTTTAAAAACAAGTTTTATAAAGAAGTTAAATTTAGTAGAGCGAATATAACATTACTCATACTGACTTGGTAAAGATTATTTTTAAAATTTCAAGGTTATTTCAAGAACATCTTTAATGTCACGAACAGAAAATTATAAATTTTCTTGTAGTTTATAGTTAATTTATAAAAAAAAAAATCGTCAGAAGTATTCCTATATACAGCCTTTACAGTCTACGATACTTAACATCGTTTAGGCAAAAAGTTAGGGCAAAAAATATAGGAGAAAGAAGTACCGACCAGAACGAAATGAGGCATAATGAAACAGGGCAGAATATAATAGCAGAGGATAGGATGAGGCAGAAATGAACAGGACAATACAGAACAGGATAAAACAGGATAGAAAAAGGCGGAATAAGATCGAATAAAATTGTATCTGATTGGACAGTATCGAATTGGATCGAATAGGATCGCATAGAATCCATTCTTCTCGGTTCTATTGGATCTAATTCGGTCTTATTCGGTCCTATTCTATCATATTCGATCTGATTCATATCGTCCTAATCAATTCTAAGATTCTATAGTATATCATCCTATTCGATCCTATTTATATATAGCTTAGCTGTACGTGATTTTATTTGATTCTATTCGATCATATTCGATCCTGTTCGATCTTCCTCATTTTTGTTCCATCCTGTTCTCTTTTTTCTTATTCTCTCCTATCTTGTCCTGTCTAGCCTCATTCTATCATGCCCTGACCTATTTTCTATTTCTGTTTGTCTCAAATTTTTTTAAACAATGTTAGATATTGTAGTATTTAGTGACTGACTAAAAAATGTTTCAAACAAAAATTATTTATTTTCTTGATTAAGATATAAGGCCTTTGAAAAAATTTTAGATTTTCATTAAAAAAAAAATAAAATAAAATAAAATAAAGTTGATCTCGAAACGTTCTTGAAAACGTCCACAGAATCAAAGACAAATAATGCTGTTATATTTGTCCTTTTAAATCGAACAACTTTTGTAAAAAATTTTCTTTTCAAATATGCGTTGTTTTACGTATCTTAATTTAAAAAACTCATCCTGTATATATACATACACACATATATATATATATATATATATATACGATTCTCACCTTAAAATTATCATAAAAGCTAACAGGTCGGCTCCTTGGAGCATACTGAATTTCCTCTTCGGCTTGCATAGTATACTCTCCGTGTGACAGCGTCCCTAAACGTTGCGTGCGCAACTCTTCGGACATCCTGGATGTCCCTTCTCCCTTTTCCCACTTCCGTTGCTTCTGCAAGCTCGGCTGAGCACGCTGTGAGCGAATAGAAACAAGTAAAACAACTACCTGCTATTGCACCTGTGTTCCACCTTCATTTATTTCTCATCGTTCTTCTACACCTGCGTTCTCAGGCATTCTTTTGATCGTCGATTTGTATATTTATTTTTGTTGTCCTTTCGAGAAAAAGAAGGTGATCTTTTGTTTGAATGTTTAGCGTCGATTGTGTTTTCTAATCCGAAAGACAATTGCTAAGTATTTTATATTCACGTGAATTTCTGAAAAAATAAATGAATCATTGATTAATGATGTAATACTTGATAACGTGATTAGGTTCTTTGTTAGGTATATTTCATATTGAAATTAATTGAAATTGAAAAAGTCATGAGACTCATTTAATATCTTATATAATTCGTTTATGACATATACTTTTTGTACTAGATTTTAATCAAGCATTTTCATTAATACTAATTAACAGTGTATAGCAAAAGAAACCTTCGAGTTGCTCACCGCTGACCCTTCCCTATAAACCATCAATGTGTTAAACTCGGTCATAACGAATGAAAATAATGCTTACACGCGTTAGTACACATATGAAAGTGATTAAACATTTAGGCAAGCTAGTACATTGACTCGGTAGCGACTATGAACGGGACCGTTAACACCGACACATAAAAGGGAGACGCTTAATAGAGAAATGACTTATTTCCAGGCGAAAGAGTCCAGCACATGTAGGTAGGTCACGTCATTGTGTGTCGGGTCTCTAACCTGCCACGGTGCGTTATTGCGTTGCATATCGTCTTGCGCAATCCTAGACGGTATTAACTCGAATATATGTATATACGTAAGTACATAGCTACTGTACATCGTGAAAGTAAAGTCTCTCATGCTATCTTTCTTACATCAAAAGGAAAAGAAGAATCGCACAATGTATTTTGTTCGAGCGACTGAAACTTTATGAACGTCATCGTTATCGTTGATTGTTGACAACAATCACGATGTTGGCCGGTGAAAAAAAAAGTACAAAGGACATCGTAAGATGAGAAAAATTTACGTATTTACGTAAGACCACTTCCGTTAGTCTGATTCAACGAGAATACATAGTACTAACTGGCATCCTTTTCGATGACATTACGTTATTCCTCGAATAGATCGCCTCTATCACTGGTTAGCAATGTATAGTCGAAGGTGTATCTACCGGTAGCTTCTATTTACGTATGCGAGCATGATCGCTACGCAAATCTTTGCCAAAGTCGATACTTGTATCAATGAAGCAGAAGTTTATAAAATTCCATCCTCGTACGTTTAAAATATTAATTAAACCATTAATGATGCAAGCAATGAAATTTGCCTCTATTGTGAGAAATTGTCGAGAATGTCAGCCTTGCTCGACGCACAGGCAAGCACTAACATAATTGACAAGTACTAAAAATGACGCGCGATTCTTTTAATTGAAATGCTCGCAGTTGTTACGTTCGTACTATATACGTAGATAGATTGTAACGAAAAAAAAAAAAAAAAAAAAAAAAAAAGAAAGAAAAAATACGCTTTGATAGAGGAAACGAGCTCACTTTACGTTTTCTATGTTATTAAACGGTTAAACGCTTGATTACGCCTTCTTTTCGATGTTTTTATCACTCGTCAGAACGTCAGAGCCAACCACTGAAACATTATTTACTAAGCAACGTATGCGAACGTAAGAGAAATATTAAACATAATTAAAAGGTAGATAACATTGGTTGAATATCACAAACGATATTAGTACATCGAACTCGAACGATTCTTGATTTCCTTCATACGATGTTAGAAAGTTAACTTCTAATCCGTTATTCTATATTTATATTTGACAGTATACAATAGACTTTACGTGACGATGCATCTACGAAGAGAATTAACTTTTATTGATCTTCTCAATCTAAAGATGTGCAAACACACATACACCTATACATATATACACAGACAGTTTTGTCAGATAAACGTGAGTTCCTCTCATGGAGTTCCCATGATTAAAATCAGATTACCTTCTTGTTTGTGCTAACGTTGCTCGGTCGAACGGAAATTACAAGAACCGGATAAAAGTAGAGATCGGTGTCACACTATGTCGATTTACTCGATCGGTATCTCGAAGATTTTTCGCAAGTTCCGAACAGTATTATTATATTTTCTTTTTACTTATTATTATAGACCAACTCGCGTCATGATCAAAGTACGCGTGCCTTTCGCGTCAAGCCCGTTAATTTATAATTCTACGATTGATGTTCACCTTGTGCCGGCAAGTTTTTCTTTTTTTTTTTAATTCCTCGATTCGTTTTCTTCTCTCACTCGTTGTCGTTATCCAAGTGCGAAGATCGAGCGAAAACTCACTCGGAACTTTTCTACGATCTTTCTTTTATGTTTTATATATATATATATATATATATATATATATATATATATATGTGCACACACAAACATATATATTCTATTTGATCATCATTTCTTCTGATGAATATAAACATACACTGATAAAAACACAAAATACACTATATATTAAATATATGTACGATACATAAAGTAATAAACTCGCGAAAGCATGTGAAAATAATGGAAGATAAATTTTCACTGAGTTACTCCGTCGGAGGCGCATTAACGACTGAACGCTCGCCTTCACGACTTCGTGCTTTCGTGCATGCCTTCTTTCCAACCAGCGCGTCAACAGGCCCCACCAAGGTGTTCTCCAAAGTCGAGCCTCCTGTTGGACCGATAACCAGCGAATCTCAAATCCTCCAAATTCCAAAATATTTTTTGTTCTTTCTTTAAATACCTTTCACAGAATAACTCGTTTCCATTTCAACTTAACAGCCTATTATTTTGTAGATATACAAACAATCACGCGTTTAATTATTTCTCGGTACAACATTTAAAATATATCTTCTTATCAGACCTTGAAAACTAACGTTGAAAAATATATAGACTGAAATGTTAACTTATCTCATTTTTTTCAATCTTCGACACATTTTACAATAAGAAATAGAAGTAGAAAACATATAATAAAATAGAATCCTTGATGAGTTTGTTCGTGTTAAATTTTTAAATTATTTATCTTAACTCGATCGATGCTTCCTGAAATACTTGTTTACTTTCTTATAATTATCTAATAAGAACTTATTGATCTTCATCCGTTATCGCACTCGTAGCTGTACAATTGTGTCGTACTCTATACGTTATTGAAATTATTGTTGTATCATAGATATCAATCATCGAGTATCATTCGTCATAATATATTTTTATGAAAGAAAAGATTCCCTCTTTTTTCGACAATGAGCACCGCTGTCGCTCACTTTCACGTTACCTGAACGATTCAGAATGCGGACCGATGAAGGAAACCATCGTTGTAGGAAAAAGGATGTTATTATAAAAGGAGGTTTGGTCATGCTAACTGAATAGTATCTACCTTGAACGACTCGACCACTATATGATTTTCCTTTTCTTTTTTATCTTCCTTCGATCAAAAGTGATCTCTTTAGCCTTCGAACTTACCCCAAATATACTTTCACTGTCCTTCGGATATCTTTATTGATCCTACCTTGTAAATTCTGAATGTATATAGGTACATACATATACATACATACATACATACATACATATATATATATATATACACACATTTCTTATTTTACTTTTGTATTTCACATTTTTGCCTACCTACTGGGATTTTACGTGGTAACTTCTATATTCATCTTGGCAAGCCTATGATCGAGTCGTTCGACCGGATTCTCCGAAGTGCTTTCATGGAACGATGCTAAGAATTCCTCATCCTCCGAAGGACTACTATTTATTCGGGCATTCAGGTAGTTCCCACCTTCACGAATTCATTCGTTTCGATCGATCTTTCTTAATATCTGAGAATACTTACATTTATTATATATCTTTTATTATATCGTCACAATGTAATTAATCTTATTTTCTCTTCTTCTAACATTTTAGTATCTCCATTAAAAAAATTTTAATAATGTTAAATAAAAAATACGATTTATAAATACTGTATATAAAACAAAAAAAAAAGGAAAGAAAACGACGTGAATACGTCATTATATAAAAATAAATAAAAATTTGATATCTATAATATTGAATTTACAATGATTTCTTACGATAAAAATATAACCTGTTTCGTTCTAATAAATATAGAAAACAATTACGCTGTGAAAATTTTAAATATAGTTTTTATATATATACTACAACATATGCAAAAAAATGTATATACCTTACTTTCTATCTGGTATTCGAGTATTCTTCCAGCTCATTGTAGAAGAATGGTAAGTGCGGGGAGATCAAGCGCATTCCTTCTCTCGTATATATGCACGTTCAAATGTATATGCTTCGTTTCACCTTTCAAAACATTCGTTGAACCGCATCCACTAATTTATGACGCTAATGAATTCTTCTTGAGAAAGAGCTCCTCTTTATTACCTTGAGATATTTCCTAGAGAAATCTCGTTTATGATGTTTGCTTCCGAGTGAACAATGAGCAAGTCAATAATTTATAATTCAAGTGTGTGCATACGCTACTAAAAAATTCTACAGTTAATACATAAAAAAAATGTCAGTATGAATAATGATATTCATAAAAATGATTAAAAAATATATTTTAATTGTCTCTTCGAAAATAACCTTGAAATTTAATTTAATTCATTATTTTAATTTAATAATAATAAAATTAATTAAACGACGAGATGCACGTGTCGACTTTATGAAGATATTTTTTTTTATTGCTATATTACGCGGGAAAATATGAAACTACGAAAAAAGAATTGATTCTTTACACATGCGCATAAATGTAAACTTACGTCAGCCTTTTTACTCTTCCTCTTTATCTT
The DNA here is from genome assembly GCF_014466175.1 of Vespula pensylvanica. Classification (NCBI taxonomy): domain Eukaryota; kingdom Metazoa; phylum Arthropoda; class Insecta; order Hymenoptera; family Vespidae; genus Vespula; species Vespula pensylvanica. The sequence continues at coordinate 6,944,425 of NC_057687.1, read as the reverse complement.
ATAATACGCTGAATAGAACGTAAACATATATATAGTAGAATAGAATACGCGTAGTAGGAACATGGCAGCTGTTTTTTGATTGGCTGTTTTTTTTTGCGCGGGGTATTTACTTAATTTTAAATACATATGTACATATATTTTCAAAGAAATTTTTAATGATGAAATAAAAAATAATTCTTTTTGTATTTTCAATATTTTTCATTTTTCTTTTAAATACTATCTTTTTGTATTGTTAAATTATATGCTAATATTTGCAATTAACATTTCTGACTTTTCTAAGAAAAACTATAAAAAATATAATTATATCTATTTTAAACAATTTTGTTTAAAATAATTACGAGAAAATAATGCTTATTCTATATTGAAGTTAATCGATATGGAAAAGAATATAACCGTTGATATTCACGACGCAAAACGTTTGAAGAGATAGATGTAAGATGTGCGGTCGAGGTGCATGGTATGCAATTTTGTTTTTAATTGATTATAATTAACTTAATATAACAAAAAAGTATTTAAAAATTACATTTCTATTTCAGTACTTTGTCGAAAGAGAACCTGTCTTGTGCTTGTGCATACAAAAATTCTTCAGGCGAATATCATAAAGTACCATGGATGGATAACAGTGAATTAGTTTATGTTCAATCTTGCAACATAGGTCCAAGAGATATTGTTCCTTGTGTTGTTGCTGGTACACACTTGAAAAACGAAGAGGAAAGACTTCTTTGTCCTATGTTATGGGGTATGATACCACCTTGGCATAAGGTTAGTTGAAGTATATCTATATTTCATAAAACTGCCAAAGATTAATTCATAGCCGAGTATATTTGTTTCTTTTCTGAGATTAATTTAAAAAAAATAATCTATAGGGAGATTATAAAAAACACACTGCTTCTACACATAATAGTCGTCTAGAGCGAATCTTAGAATCTAAACTTTATGCTACACCATTGCGAAAAGGATTCAAATGTATCGTGCTTTTTGATGGATTCTACGAATGGAAAGCTGGTGAGAATAAATCACCGAAACAACCATATTATATCTATGCTAAGCAAGAATCAGGTATAAAAGCCGATGATCCTAAAACATGGTCTAACGAATGGTCCTTGGAATCTGGATGGAAAGGATATAAACCTTTAAAAATGGCTGGAATATTTAATACATTTGAGACTGTTGAGGTACATATGAATATTATATATAATATTCATTTATATTTATTGAACTACAATCAACATATTTATATCGCAGGGAAAAATTGTATATAGCTGTTCAGTACTTACCAAAGATGCAAACCAAGCTTTGTCTTGGTTACATGATCGTACACCAATTTTTCTAAACGAAGAACAGTGTCAAGTATGTCTATGAGAGCACAGTTATAAATAAATATAAATCGTTTAATAATTTATATATATATTTTTTTTGTTTTTAAAACAAAGATATATTTCAATGCATTCTATTAACAATCAAATATTACAATTATTATTAGCTGTGGTTGGATTTGGAAGTGTCGCCGTATAAAGCTGTAGAGATATTAAAGGAACAAAAATTAATAGAAAAATTTTTAAGTTGGCATACAGTTTCTACACTTGTGAACAACGTATCTCATAAAGATGTAAAATGCAGAGAGCAAATAGAAGTGAAGTATGTATATGCATAACATTATGTAATTTTATCTTCATAATATTATAACAGAACATGCATGCTTGAACGGATAAAGTAAGTAACATGTCGCAGTATTGATTCTGTAATTGTATTATATAAAGGGAGAAACAAAAGAATAGCTCTGCAGTTTTTATGGCTTCCTGGCTGAAAAGAGAATCTGGAAAATCTAGCAAAAAAAACGATACAATGAGCAGTGATTCTATGGAAGAGAAGATAAACGAAGATGAGATACCTGCAAAAATAACAAAGAAATCTTAAATCTTTCCTAATAAATACTTTCCTAATATTTTCTTATAATAAATCTAAAAATCTAAAAATTCTCCTAATATTTTCTTATAACAAATCTCTCATTTTAACGATATTGACAAATTTTACTACATTACGAGAATTGTTGTTGTAAATGTTTCACGAAAACACAAACAATTCGTTCAGTCTATAATTTTTTTTCCCTATATATCCTCTTCTAACATGTCAACAATAAGTAATAAACGGAGTTAAATGACGTTGATTTCCACGTATTCACAATATACGACATTAGAAGAAATGAAACTACGTACTAGGATTTCTAAGGAAAACTATATATCAATGCTTTGAGCAATCTGCTTTTAAATCAATGTTCAACAATTTCGAAATTACTTGTCGCGGGCTTCGTCAATGTATTGGTACGATAGAAAGAAGTAACGAAGGTGCTTCGTCGAAATACGGTCTTCCTCGTTCTTTTCATCTTACTCCCTCCCACTCACTCTCTCTCTCTCTCTCTCTCTCTCTTTCGCTTTCGCTCTCGCTCTTTTAGTTTTTCGCGAATTCAGATGTCAGCACTGTTCGTTGCACTACAGTTACAACGACGTCGATGTCAACAGTGTTCGGAGCAGTGAGGGAGTACGTTTGATCTTGATCGTGTAGTAAAGCGCTTGGTGCTGCCGGTAGTGATATGGTTTTGCGTTAGTGACTCATTGTGGAAGGGAGGAAACGCGAGTGAGCGCGTCTCGCGAAGGTATTCCGTAAGGATCACCGTGTTCATTCGTTGGTTCGTTCGTCGTTCGTTGGTTCGTTCGTGTACATAGTTTAGACGGTGTAGAAGCGAAGGGTAGCCTTCGCGCGAGTGTCCGGCTCGCGCATGGCATCCCTTGCCGGTTGAAACGCCTTTTTAACGAAAAGGCGAGTAAGAAAGAAAGGAAGGAAGGAAGGAAGGAAGGAAGGAAGAAAGAAAGAAAAGAAGGAAGGAAGAAAGGAAAGAAAGAAAGAAAGAAAGAAAGGAGTTAAAGCGAGAAAGAAGGAAGAAGGAGAGGGAGCGAGACAAGAGCGGGAGAGAAGGTATCGCGCGCGAGCGGGGCCCAGCCTCTTGGCGTGCCTCCTCTCGTGCTTCCTCTCGCGCCTCTTCTCGTCGTCTTGTCGTTTTCGCCACGAGCGCCGAACGCTAGTAAGAATTACGAACGGACCGACACGATGACCGACAACCAGGAACAAACGCGCGAAACGGCGATAAGTAACGTCGAAACCGAGTACCTGGAGATCACCTCGAAGGAAGCTTGGCCGATTCTCTATCAGGTAATAAACGCGAGAATTCTCTTTCTCTTTTTCTCTCCCCCTTTTTTTCTTTTTGCTTTCCCTCTTTCCTCTCGTTCTCCCCTTTATCCATTCATCTCTAACCATCTAACATTCTTCCTCGCTCGTGTCGTCTTTTCCATTACTCTTCTTTTTTTTTTTTTTTTTTTTTTCTATCACTTCTGCGAAGAAAAAATTGCGAATGATGACTACGTGACGAAGACGAGGGCGAGAATAATAAAAACATGTTAACGATAATTTCGTTCAGTAACGAAACGTTGTGCAGCCGTCCGTATCGTACGCTGACGGAGCATTTTGTCGTCGTGTAACCAAAACGCAGACAGATCGCATATATTTTTAATTACCGGTCAATTCGAGGCCAATTTGACGGTCACACGATGATGTCGCGCGTTACCGTTTGTAGTTAAAGTTATTCGTCATGGTACGACGTTCTTCCGATCTTTAGTTCGATTTCCGTCCTGAGAGTTACGTGTATTTTGTACCACGGAAGCATTGCTGTATTCGTCAACGTCAATGTCATGCTATATGTAGGATAGAATGAAGAATAATTGCTTCGAGTGGTAAGGGCTCCTCTATGTTTTAATCTAGTTCTTTTCATTTCTTATCAACCTCCCTTGTTTCCAATTAAATTTCCAACCATTATAAAATGTATTTGATGTCGTATTTGTCCATCGATTAGATTTACGTTATGAATTTTTCTATGGACGATGTCATTAATATGTATTAACGTTAACGACTTAACTTTGACAGCATATAAGAAATGAATGTGGTAATTATGGATACACGTATAATGAATCGAAGAAACGACAGAATAGGAACTTGAATCGTTACAGAGATGTGGCTCCTTACGATCATACCAGAATTGTTCTTAAAAGGGGTCCATGTGATTATATTAATGCCAATCTGATACAGGTATATATATATATATATAAAGTAGTTGATGGTTATAAATATTCAATGATAAAACTATAAATAGTTCTACGTAATTTTATCTTAGATGGATCGTGCACATAGACAATATATTCTCACGCAAGGACCACTGCCGTCTACTGCTGGTCATTTCTGGCTCATGGTATGGGAACAAAACAGTAAAGCTGTATTAATGCTAAATAAGACAATTGAAAAAGATCACGTTAAGTGCCATCAATATTGGCCTCTTGAAAGTACAGAAAGTACAATGGCTTTCCCAGATGTTGGTCTAAAAGTAGAGTATATTAGTAAAACAGAGTCGTCAGATTATACCACAAGAACATTACGGTAAAAGAAGTATATATGTATATATAATTTATAAGATTAATTATATCTTTGACAAATGTACCTATTCTTTCTTTTTTTTCCTTCATCTTTTTAGAATAACAGATTTGGAAACATTGGAAAGCAGAGAGATCTTGCACTTCCATTATATTACTTGGCCAGATTTCGGTGTGCCACAAAGTCCTACAGCCTTTTTACATTTTTTAGCAGATGTAAGACAATCGGGAGTATTAAATCAAAATGTTGGTCCACCTGTTGTTCATTGTTCTGCTGGGATTGGAAGATCAGGAACTTTTTGCTTAGTTGATACATGTCTTGTTTTAGTAAGTCGATATACTTATTTTAAATATCATATGTAAATTTCACTATATTTTTGAAATATTCTGTATGAATAAGTATCTTAGAATTTTGTTCATTGATTTCTTATAGATAGAAGAAAATGGCTTAAATTCTGTAAATGTACGGGATGTTTTGATGGAGATGAGAAGGTCTAGAATGGGTTTAATACAAACACCTGATCAATTACGATTTTCATACGCTGCCATTATTGAAGGAGCAAAGCAATTGCCATCCAATAACGTGGTAACTAATACCAATTCGCAGTAGCACAGTGCTATTAGTTATGTGTGATTAGCAAATGAAGTATATTAACAAACAATATGGTCTTTTCAACTTTGATATACGTTTTCTTCTATAGTAGCAGTTATTCTATTGTCTAAATAACGTGTCTGTTAATATTTAACATTCTAATAGCATTGATCTACTGTGATATTATATAACGACTGCTTTTTTCTAAATTAATTGTGATTTACAGAATGTCGACAACAATGAAATAGTAACAAATCATTATGATGTTGTTAATAACATCAGTAACTCTTCAATAGAAGAAGAAGATGAGCCTCCACCTTTACCACCTCCTAGAGGAGAATCTTTACAACGTAGCATGATAGCTGAGTTAACTGCTAATACAAACACTGGAAATGGTAATAACCTTTTTATTGATATTTTCAAAAAAATGTATGAATGATTCGTACAATGTTCTTTTATATTTAATAGCAGATGAATTAGGTGGACCACCAGATAAACCATTACCTAGAGAACCATCAATATGTACACAACCATCTACAAGTCCTCCTCCTACAAACTCTACATCTATTGCAAATAAACTTCACGAACAAAATTCTGATGGTGCTGTATCTTCAGCTGACATTGTCAACGATAGTGAAAGTTCTTTTCATACAGTTAGTCCTCCGTCCAGTCCTGATGCGTAAGTTTTCTTTATTATTATGAACAATGAATTAAAATATTTCACATGCACAAACATTATTGTATTAATTTCATTGTTATTATTTCAACAGAAAAAGTGAACTACGTCAACGCAATCGTGATAAGAAGGAACGGCTGGCTGCACAAGTTCGCGAGATGAAACGTCGCCAAAAGGAAGTCGAAGAATGGCAAAAACTCAAGAGGTCATTATTTAAGCCCCTTACAATAGGCATAGGTGCAGCAATTGTTGGTGGGGGTGTTTTAGCACTTGTTGGCTACTTGTATATGCGTGGTTAGAATTATAAGATTACAAATAGTATCACTTGTATATGAAATTGCAAGTGACCAGTGATACTAATATGATGCACGTATTTCGAGAACTCTTATTCTCAATGCAAGATTTTTACATCTTGATCCTTATCAGTTACTACTCTCTTTAAAGTTTAGCTAATTAGAAAAGAGAATCGTGTGAGAGGAAGTGAACTATTAATGGTAACAGGATCATCTGTCAAAAAATAGTATCATAAGTGATACTCGGCGATCAACTTCTGATGATCGTATTAACAAACGAAGGTAATATAACATATGAATATGAGTACGACTAATCACAAATTGCGAATGCAAGATGTGATATTTGAGCATCAGAAGAAAATAAGTAGATGTTAGGGAAAACTGATCAATGAAAAAGAGCTGAAATTTTCAATTTGTATTTTTATATTGCGATTCATTCTATAAATATTTGAGACTAGAATGCATGTCCATTTCCAGATTCCTTGCATAGATTTCGTCATACCATGTCATGATTCATTAATCAATTATCCAGATATGCTCTTGTACAAATCTAATGGAAAGGTATCACGTACTTTCAGAGAACTACTTCTTAACTTTTATAAGTAATGTGTTACGAGAAACTTGAAATTTCGCGTTCAAAAGGTTCTTCATTTATATATAAACAGCATAAAAAATATCGGATACATGCATTCTTTTCACGTTGATTCAGTTGATTATACATTTATATTGAAGTAGCAATGAACTTTTTATAAATAATGTTTCTTTCACGTCAATTTCATATCATCGATAGTTACACAATTCTTGTAAAGTACGTTTCAAGTATAAATTAATTTAATTCATTTGAACGCGAAGTATAATATTAAAATGCAATTATTGCATATGTTAAATACTTATTGCTATATCGCTGTTTTTTTTTTTTTTTTTTTTTTTTTTCTATTTAGTATTCTAACTAATAAGGAAGTAAGATTTACAGGAGAATTTTATATAAAAAGAAGCAATTTTTTAAATAGATTAGATCTAGTGAGATTCAGGGTACGAAAATCATGAAATTGACAAGCACCTCATTATCTTTATAATGTGTAATAGGTACGCTTGTGATAGAACTAGAAATTGTTATAATAGTCACATAGTAGCATCATAGATGTTTTTTTTTTTTTTAAATATTTACCATTAACATAGAGTTTGCTCTTTCACCAAAATGTTTACAGCAAACGAAAAAAGGATTAATTATTCGACACCACGTAATGAAGTTGAAATGTTGCGGAAATTAATCGAAAGAAAGAAAAAAGAAACAGTTAAAGAAAAAAAATCCAGCTAACAGATATAAAATATAGTAGCAATATTCACGTATAATCAATTCATAAGATATAGATACTATATTGATTGGAATTAAAATGGAAAATTTTTTCATAGTTCGACATTTATAACACACGATAGTCATTTTTCTCTAGAGTATCGTTTGTTTAAAATAATGATTTCGCTCAAGTCGTCTACCTGAGGCTATATGGTAGATAAGTTATATATTTCTATTCCAAAAAAAAAATATTTGTGTGTATCTGATAAAATACTTATCCTTTGTTAGAAAGTATTTTGAATTCGTTCTATTAGATTTTATATTATAATTTCATTTCATTTCGTCTTTCATTCGTATCATAATTTACGAACTTTAATGATAACTGATCGATTTATTTGTTTCTATTTTCTTCGATTTTACACAATAACATTCCTCATTATTATAGAAGTATAACTTCAAGTTTTCTGAAGTTATAAGCAAAATCTTTAAAAGATACAAGAAATAGTGGGTTCAGAATTCATCTATAATGCATTAATCGCCCATTGCTTATTTCTTCTTTGTTTCATGACATACTTATTTGGAGAAGTACGTATTACGATTAGGAAAATTAATGACATATAGTAGGAGTAACTCTTTCATTTTAAAAGAAATTTGGCAAACTGAAAGGGATATCTCCACTGTGTGTCATTAATGCTCCCAATTGTATATATCAATATGATATAAAGAGACTTCAGTTTTGTATGCAACTTTCTATTGATAACTTCGAAAATTTTTTAAGTATTTGAGAGATTGTCATAATGTATTTATAATTTTATCCTCTTGCTCCTACTTTTTATAAAAAGACCATACGGTATATGAAATGAACGTGGTCATTTAAACCTATAATTGAAAGTCTCATTGAAAAATATAATGTATTTAAAGAAAAAAATTTCTGTAGAAAGACATTTTTAGAAACGTACAGAGCAAGGGGAAGACTGAGTATGGCTAATAACTTCTCAAAGAAACAAAAAAAAAAAAAAGAGATGAGTAAAAGAAAATAGAGCATCCAGCTCATATTTGTATATCGAACTATACTATACGTATATATATATATATATATTTATATGTATATCTATATGTATATGTATACGTATCCGTATCCGTATCCGTAAGTCATGAAGACCTTGAAAAAAGGAATTTGGATCGTATTTCAATTAACCGAAGTTGCAAGAGTGTGTACTTGATATATCGGTATGTTTTCTGAGCGTGACCACTTGAGAGAGCTTGTGTAGTATGTGCGAGAAAGTGCATGCGTGTGCGTGTTTGTATAAGTGTTTTCACAAAGGTGTATTTTTTACTTTCATACATTATTAACGTTGGAATACGATCTCTGAAACTATAGGAACATTAGATTTAGATGGACGCGTGTTCATTTTCCATCTTTACAAGGTATATAAATGAGAATATGCATGTATGTATCTATGTATAGACATGAATACATAAATGAGCATACATCTTCTATTCTGTTGTAATTCCACATACGCATAATCAAGCTATATTAATTACACAAGTGCGCTCATAAGTGAAAAGGAAAAAAAAAAACAAAAACAAACAAACAAAAAAAAACTATTATAATACTTACTATCAATATTTTTCTTGTTACAAGTTGTGTACATCTGTCGATGCTAACAAATAATGTAAATTGTACCATCATCAAATTAGAGTTTAGTTTATGAAAGTTTGTCGTCATTTCTTCTACACTCTTAACTACATATTTTCAAAATACTTCTCTTCTCTTTATATTATTACACAGAATAATACATACAATAACAAAATTAAACACTTTATAATTATCGTACCGTATAGAAATAATATAGAACACTATCTCTCGACGATATTTAACAAAAGGTGGAAGAACACGCGTACTGAACTTTTTACTTTCGGTCGATTTAAAAAGACTGACGACAAGTACAGAAAAGGGGATACGATGAACATTTTATGCCTTCAAATTTTTCAAATAAAATAGTCAACGATAAGAGCCTAGTTAGCTAACGCTCAAACTCATTGTTTGTATGGAGAAAAAGAAATGGAAAGATTGGCAAGAAACAAAAAAGAAAAAAGAACAAGTAGGCGGTTGGTTACTACCTCTGTGTTGTGCTTAGGCAGAGATGATTTTTACGATCAGGATATGCTTAGAAGCACGGTGCTAATTAAAAGTTCCAAAAACTGGTATGCGCTTTAAACGTGTCTCTGTTGTACGTTTGTGTGTATTGTACGCGAGTATGTATGCATGTATGTGCGTTTGCATGAATGATAAAAAGATATCGATAGTGGTGAATACTAAACCGAGGACATTTCTTTTTCATTGAAAGAAAAACAACATGCAGTGGAAAATGCTTAGAAAAAATAATTTTAAAAAACCAGAAATGAAAATGCTACGAGTGTGAAAGAAAATTAGCATGTGAGTGAGAGTGAGAGTGAGAAAGAAAGAGAGAGAGAGAGTGAGTGAGAGAGTGAGTGAGAGAGTGAGAGAGAGAGAGAGAGAGAGAGAGAGAAAGGGGAAGGCACCGTTGTAATTCTCAATTGTAACAGATAGTAATATGCCGAACACACAGAAACATGGTTAAGTGCCTACTCGTAAAAAAGAAACAAGTGAAACTTTGAATTACAAGCAATTATTCTCTGGCAAGATAGCACATTAAGAGGATTATACAATATTACGATTTATTGATGGTAGAATAATTTCCGATAAAGCGAATCGTTTTTATTACCCGACAATACACAAGTAGATAATAGCGATAGCATATCCACCATTCTTGGATCGTGCTAAGCACCGATATGTTGTCCGTATTATTATAGAAAAAAAATTATAAAAAAAATACAAAAAAAAAAAGATATTCTAATCAAGAAATAAGAATGCGATGAATTATCGACATCGCTTTGTAAGCCAAAAAAAACAAAACAAAACACGATTTCCTTCTACCGAAAGATACATTAAAATTATCTTTGATTTTCAATAATATATGTCATATATACAGAGGTAGAAAAACAAAAGGGCAAACTGGACAAATAAATAATAAGCCTCGTGTCAAAGATTATACGGAGATAATCATAAAAATAATATAAGAAACATCTTAATGATCGGCTTACACATAATCTCTATGTATAGTGTACCGTACTATTAGTATATTACGAACAGTGATTATTGATAATACGAAGCAAAATGAAGGATGAAGTAAATAATAATAATAATAATAATTAAAAAATAAAATAATAAAAAAAAAAGAAACCGGAACGCGCGTGTCCAAAATTGAAAGTGACGTATAATATAATCATTGCTGTGAACCGTACATATTCCGAATATTTCGTCCGTGCAATTAAACTAATCCATTAACGTATAATGTATCATTAAATATCTTTTGTTTATTTTTAATTCTCTCTCTTGCACGTAGTATAGATATAAACATACATTTAGTGATACAGTATAAAATTGGACAATATGGCGCGTGGACGGTCAATATACGAGATAAGAATACATTATATATACGTACATAAACGAAGCATCGAGGAGAAAAATCAATGTGCTCGATAGTATCTCATATATATTATCGTTTATTCTATTCTGTGTTTTTTTTAATTCTTTTTTTTTTTTTAGCGAGAGAAGTAAATGATTTTACATTAGAAATTCATACCTATGAAATGATGATGATGATGATAATGATGAACGGTCGATCAATATAGGAAAGATTTGTTAATACTTTCCTCACGTTATTTTATTTCACCCCTCATCGACGAATTATCCGATAAAACGGAACGAAAAAAAAAAGTATTAGGAAATCTAATAGATCGTCGTCCTCTTCAAATGCAAAATTAGTGACATTAGTTACTTCTGCGATTTTTTTTTCTTGCGTGTGAATGTGTGTGTGTGTGTGTATGCGACGTGTGGATTGTTTGTATGCATATTATGTGTTTCCTTCATTAATTATTACTATTACTATTATTATTATTATTATTATTATTATTATTATTATTATTATTATTATTATTATTATTATATAAAATGTTCACATATACTACTAATCTTTCCTCGTACCATAACTTAGAGAGAACTTCATCTATTGATTTCTTTCAGATCTAAAAGCGAAACCGAAAGCAGCGAAAGTGTTCACGAGGAGGCCGAATCTACGATCTAAGTAGAAAAAAAGAAACCGCGCAACGAGCAATAAAAAATTATAATATATGTGCTCAACCTCGCTAAAAACTATTTGTTTTTTTATTTTTTATTTTTTAAACCTTAAAAAAAAAGAAACAAAGAGAGACAGAGGCACATCGGCGCTGGTATTTATTGAAAAATTTCTTTTTTTTTTTTTTTTTTTTTTTTTTGGAATGCATTGGTAGTATAATAAATTACTTTGTTTCTTAATATGATTCACCAATGAGCGTATATATTTTCTCTCTGCGTTTTTATCATCGATTCCTTAGACGAATAAACAAAATGATTACCTTAGGGAACATATTCTTCCCCTCACAGTTAATACATTATTCTAACAGAATCTGTAAATGTTCCTCTCATTGTCAAGGATCGTTCTATCCGTCGTTCATAACAATTAAACGTTTCCGCGATTAGTTTGGAAATATCTAAATAAGAAGAAAAGTTCTAATGAATCCTAACGTGCCTTTTACTTTCATAACGTATCATCTACTTTATTCGTTAAGGCAGATCATATATTTGTATGAATTATTGGAAAAGTCTTGCACGCCTTGATATGATTACTTACATCATAAATAGAGACGAGTTGTTAAATTATTGGCTAATAAAATATCTACGTTAATTAATTGAACATTTTCATTACGGTGATACCGATCGTCCACAAAAACGAAGCATCATCAATGGAAATACGAAATGACGAGGGTAGGGGGTGGAGCTATAGGTTGGTTTACAAACGAAATATGCTGGGAGCTGATGTAATAGAAAAGCCAAGTTTTAAAAAACTGTAATTATTATTAATCGTAATAATATGATTATTGACAATGACGCGGCTATGTGCACATTAAAACATCTTATTCGTATCTTACAAGACCAGCTTTCTTGTACACTATATACAATAACTAAATATTATACTCATTTGCATTATAGTAAAACTATGTATATATATAATTATTAAATTCATTGTTATTGTTGTTATTATTATTATTATTGTTATTGTTGTTGATGTTGTCATCGTCATCGTCGTCGTCGTCAGCGCTTTTTTCTGCTGTTTCTATTATTATTGTTATTAGTATTATTATTATTATTATTATTATCATTATTATTATTATTATGACCAATATTAATATTATTAATGTTTTTTCTTCCTGTTACTATTACTATTCATTATTATTTATTTATTATTATTAGTAGTAGTAGTAGTGATAGTAGTAGTAGTAGTAGTAGTAGTAGTAGTAGTAGTGGTAGTAATAGTAGTAGTAGTAGTAGTAGTAGTGTAATAGTAGTAGTAGTAGTAGTAGTAGTAGTAGTAGTGTAGTAGTAGTAATAGTAGTAGTGTAATAGTAGTAGCAGTAGTAGTAGTAGAGTAGTAGCAGTAGTAGTAGTAGTAGTAGTAGTAGAGTAGTAGTGTGGTGGTGGTGGTGGTGGTGGTAATAGTAGTGATAGTAATAGTAGTAATAGTAGTAGTGTAGATTCACTATTATTATTATTATCGACATTATCAATACTAGCGTTCTAATTTATTTATTTTATGTGTAAGAAATGATTAAAAATTAACCAAACGTTTATTATTTAATTCTGTACAATATAGGCTCTTAAAACTTCACTTATCGCTGAGAAAAATTTACATAGAATAGAGCTTTAAATGTATAAAGTAAGATTTGGAAATTCTTATATTCGAAAGAAATCGTAGAATATTTAACTGCATTTACTGCATAGTTCTGCGTTCGTTGAGGAACGCACGTGAACCGTTACATGTGTCAATAAGCAAGCACAAAATATAATGTATGTTAGAATACCAAGAGAATTCAGTATGCTTCGTCAATAGTTTTCAACAGAAAAATATAAAATGATAATGGTTTGTATATATATATTTTTATATATATGTATATGTTATGTATATGTATGTATATATACATATATGTGTGTGTATATATATATATACGTGTATATATATATATAACTTTTTGTATATACGTATATATTATTTGTATATACAAATATACAAACATACATACCGTATATATATATACATAAAATATACATATATACGTAATATATAAAATATATATGTTTATATATAAGACAAACAGAAATACTGACGCCTTCAATAAATGCGCATCGTTAATTTGAAGAAATTGCAAGAAATCAATTCGATTTGATAAAATTTTGAAAGCCAGCCATTGAACTCTCTTAGTTTTAAATGTACAAGATTGCGCAGAAATCTGTTTTACCATCATATCATCGCCGTAGTCGTCATTGTCATCTTTATAATATTATATTCTTTCATAAATACGCGTGGAAAAAAAATATTTTTACCGTCGATTTATTAAACTTTCTTTGACATTAGGATACTGGAATTTCCAATTTATTTATTTTTTCCTCCGAGTAAGATAAAGAAAATTATATTTAAGCAACGTTAGTACAATAGACAAAATTTTTTCATTTTTCCATCATTTGCATTTTTGAATAATGTTAAAAGAGACACATTACAACTATACATGTTCATGGACGAAGGAATCTTTTTTGAGAAAGAAATAATGGTAAAAATAATGATGATAATAAAAATTAAAAAAGAAAATAAATACGACGATCGGGAATAATAGTAATTATTTCGGCGTAATCTTGCAGCTTTTAATATAGCTCATTCGAAAAATAACTTAAAATCATTTGGAAGATAAGACCGTATATGGTAACACAGCCATTATGCAAGCTTTTATACGAATCACAAATTCCTGGTTCAACAGATACGGATTACATACACACGCATCCATACATGCGTAATAGAGAGAGCCACGCATTCATGCACACACAGAACAACATGCACGCAAACGTATCACACTCTTTCGCACACACACACACACACACACACGCATACATACACACGTAATTGCCATCGTGTTTTGTCACGTATAATCGATCGGTACGAGACTGAAGACGAATAGATTCTTTTTTTTTTTAAACTTTGCCAAGTTCCTCGAATACAATCGTATCACTTGGAATAATTGCACATGTAGTAGTTCTTTTTCTTTCTTCAGGGATATTTTGTCAGCTGCGTGACTCGTAAAGCACCAGATTAAATGGTTTTTATTTTTTATTTTTTTTTCTTTCTTGTAAGGGATGATGTGTGCGCGCGCATATAGACACACTATATATATATATACACATATATATATATACATGTGTGACAAGTATATACTTATAAACGAGCCCGTTGCACAACGAGGATATGCATATACGACTACTAATCTGTTTGCTATCGATAATTAAAATCTTGTCGGATCATTCACAAATCTTCATCAGCTTTAGTCTCGTACGTGCGTAAAATCAAATATTTTTTTAACATATTTCTTTTTTTAAACACTCTTGGACAGCCTAAGCTGAAAGAATAGTAGTCAATATCCTATGTGCGGTCATTAAATCGTCCCGCTTCTCTCCACACTGGTACAAAATGGCACGACCGTTTCGTTAACCATGAGTATTATATATATACGCATCATAACTCGACACCTACTTAGCGCGATTAAAAATTAACGTTTTGTTGTCTGGCTTGTTTTATTTTATTTCTTTTTTTTCTTCTTCTTTTACTTCTGTAGAAAATAAACAGAAAAAAAAGAAAAATAATAATTAAAAAAAAAAAAAAAAGAAAGAAAAACAAAAAGAAAAGGAAAAAGAAAAAATTTGATTTAAAACTGTCGTGTTATTTAATAAATAGCGACTTTCTCTCTTGGACATCTATTTATAAATAAATATTTGCTAAACGCAGCAGAGCTGTAGCACATTCGGAAACGAGTTAAATAAGAATAACGCGTATAATAATGGGTTTACAAAACTCTATACGTTTAAAAGAAAGAAAAACAATAGAAACGATATTGTGATTATAATTATATGTATAAACAGATGAGGAAATTAAAAAAAAGAAATATATATATAGTTTATAAATATATTTAACTATATATATATATATATGTGTGTATATATATACATATACATATTATATATATATATATATATATATATATATATATATATATATATATATAACAGAAAAAGAAAAGAAGAGAGATAAAAAGAAAACGTTTTAAAATGAAGCCTTTGATCGGATTATTAAAGTGAATTAATTAATCGTGCTATTAACGCATCGTAAGTTTTGTTGCCTACGATGCATATGTAACAACGAATAACTTTTTAAGAGCTGTACAACTAACAACAGGATACTCTCTGCAGGTTCTAGAAATATGAAATGAATTTGTCTATTTTTATTTATAGCAGGTATGCTTTCCATGGCAAATGTCATTTTAAACTCTCCCAGAAATAAAAACATGTATCTTTCTCCCCCATTCTCATTATATCTTTTGGTTAGTTAATATACTTTTACGTTAATTAATAGTCTTCGGAAATATATTCGTAATGTTTTATTAAAATTTATAGCTAATTTTTAAAAATCACTTCTTTTAAGTAGTGATTTGAGAAGTATCTTTGTACAGGGCAAATTTTTTTACGTTCCGGCATTCGCTAAGGTATCGATCGTTAATAGAAACATCCAATGTGCAGAAATTTTCTTTTTTTCCTTCTTTTCTTCTTCGATATATGTATGTATCGCCAATAGTTCTTCCACGCAAATATAATATAATCTATTGCACGAGCGGTCGTAACATCGCGATGGTAATAATAATAATAATAATAATAATAATAATAATAATAATAATAATAATAATAATAATAATAATAATAATAGTAATAATTATAATAATAATCATAATTATAATTATAATTATAATAAAATAGTAGTAATAATAATAATAATAATAATAATAATAATAATAATAATAATAATAATAGCGATCGAAGGAAAGCTTTGATGAATTAAACATTTAAAGACAATATATTACATTCGATTTTTCTTTTAGATCATCCAATCTATAATTATAGTACGTAACCGATCGTTATTGTTAATTACACATATACACGTTAAAACTTAGTTTCTCGCGTGTTATCGAACCAAAAAGGGAAGCGCATTTAACGATAGAAACCTTAGCGAAGTGCAGTCAGCTCACGTTTGAAATGCACATGTTAATTAATTACGGTGAATTTGGGCACTTTGTGACATTTCACTTCACCCTCAGATCATTTACATACATTAATAATTTATATTACACACTTACAGCTTTTCTAATGAGTCTCTGTCTTAACATCGAATAATATACATATATGAATATTATATATATACATTTAAATATATATATAATATATACATATATTTTTCCTATAACGTAATCATTCATTAGTTCGTATTTATACAATTATCATTAATTATCACCTAACTTGGCATCCTTGTGGGAGCGGCGCAGGCGGACATCCCGACGAATTGTGTGTCGCGCTTTGGGACAGCAAAGGAATATCGTCCTCTTTGGAAGATTGTTTATCCGAGAGTTTCCCGCTCCTAGTATCGCTACACGGCAACTCCTCGGAGGAGGGTAACGAGAGCGAGTTCACCAGCGCACTATCGTCACTCGCACTACTACTACTACTTGCCACTGGATCCTTAAGTTCATAACCTTCCTGGCAACGAGTCAATTTTAATCTTATAGGTGTAACTTTAGCGGAACGCACGTTCCTAAGGGCGGTGGCACTCGTATTAGAATCCGTCGGTTGTTTATCATCGATGACACTGTCCATAGGATAAGCGAGTTCTTCCTTGGAAGGTTCCACAGGTGGTGGTCCAATTCGAGCATCGTAGTCTGCATTCTTCGATTCCGTACGTGCTTGTTCGGCTACGTCAATGCCCGCAGTGAGGAAGCTCGAGACGTCGTTGCTAGGTTCACGAAGTTCGTTCGCCGACGAATTGCTACTGCTCTTACCTAATCGTATTATTAATTTCGGCGTTGCTGCTCCACCCTCTAAGATTTGAACACGAGCTTCCTTCTTACTCGACTGCCGTCTCTTTCTCTTACCGTTCTTATCCTTCTTACTCTTTACTTTCGTTTTCTCGTCGTCGTTGTCAAAGCCAGCCATTATCATACGACGGAACTTCATGCTCTCTCTACGAAGCTCCTCTATACTTGGTGTACTAGGAATACTGCTCAATCGTTTTTTAGGAGGCCTTATTCTAGTCCTATCGTCTTGTTGCACGTTGCCCATTTCTTGGCCGATTATACTGTTTCCTATTTTGATCTTCAATTTCGGTGGACCAGTGTTGTTCGTCGTGACGGTTGTAGCCGTCGCCGCCGTAGCTGTAGCCGTCGCTACGACCGTTGCAGCCGTGGGTGCGACAACTCCCGTAGCTGTAGCACCTGTCGTAGCCGTTGCAGCAGCAGCTACGGCTGCAGCAGCCGCGGCTGCTGCTCCCGACGCCGTACCGCTCGACGTTGCTATAGTTGTCACGGATGGTTTTGCTTGTCTGCCTCTTCTACCACGATCAACGTTGCCACCAAAGATCATTCCACCTCCGCTACCTCCGCTACGTCTTCGATCGGAGACACCCTCCTCGTCTGTCACGTCGAGGAAGCTTCCCCTCTCTTTTCTCCGTTTCTTTTCCATGTTCGCGTCCACAACCGCTTTGTAATCTTCTCTAGTTGGTATACTCGTCATCGACGCGACGGCTTTCGGTATCGTTATAACCGTACGATTGACAGGAGGTAGAATGATAGGTGCCGAGGTCGCATTACCACAAGCTGGATCGCCATCCATATTCATATCCTGCGAACAGTATTGCCTCAGTAGTTCCTTCTTACGCATCCTTCGAAGATTCGACGTTCCAGAGGCAACTGACGCACTGGTAGCAGCAGGTGTTATGATTACTGGTGCCTGTTGTGCCAATGGTGGTACCGACGATGCCGGCACGTAATTAGCGTCGAGGAATGGACCTTTGATCTTAACTTTCAACTGATTACGAGAGTCCGAGAGAGAAACTTTGTTGGCTTCGTTAAAGTTTGACGAAGATGCCATTACAGCATCTATGCTTGGATTGTTGAAGTTAGCCTTCGAGGAGGGATCGGCTTGTTGTTTGCTACCAGCAATTAGAGCGGATTGGAGCTCCTTTTCGATGTCTTCCTCGATATCGGGTAATGCCGAGTCCGTGGAGACACCAGCGGCGAACGAGCTGAGAAGATGATTTGCGTAGGATTGAGAATGGCTCAAGGATGAACTAGGAGCATCGACGTTCGAGTTATAAGTTCGCATGTCGACCGGACCTGGAAGCAAGGGCAAGACAGTATCGGCAAACACTTGACCAGCATTCGATTCGGATTCGGCAATGGCCGCAGCTGCTGTCGCGTTGCCAACTACGGCAGAAACGCTGACGGCACCGCTGCCGCCACCGGCACCAGCAACGACTCCACTTGCCACGTTAGCATCGTGCATCGCTGGTGACGATAGTCTCTTATCGTCGGGGTATTTCTTATGTAACGTACTCGGACTAGAGAGACGAGATTGGTGTATTCCGTCGTTGGCCATCAGCAAAGATCCTTCACCTCTCTTTTCACCTCCGATGTCCGTAGATTTCTTCCTTTCGCGCATTGTCCGCAAATCCGCGATGTTGGTCTCGTTCGTCGAATCCTCATCGGAATCAAAATCGTATACTGTGCCTACAAGCTTATTTTGAATCGAGTCGTCGTTGTGCATAGCATTCGCGGGGAAGGTCGAGAGTATGCCAATGTTAGAGGCCTGATTGTTTCTACCTCTGCCTCTACCTCGACCACGACCACGATTTCTATAGCTCGACTGTTGTTGTTGTCCACCCTTCGTTCCACGGCCACGAGCCCGTGGAGCTCCACTACTAACGGAAGTATTCTTGATAGTCTCTCCATGCCTCGGTGATTTCCCAGGAGATTTTCCTTGAAGGGAGGTCACTCTGGCAGAGGTTCTCGTCGGTTTGGATGGCGACTTCTTGCCGGATTGTTGCGGTACCGTTACCGTTTTACAGTCGACCTGAACTTCCTGAGCATTTTCGACAGCTGCAACAGCAGCAGTCACAGCTGCAACGGCGGCAGCGGCGGCTTCGCTCACTTGTACCGTTGACGTTAACGTCGTCGATGTTGTGGTCACCGTCGCCAGTGACGTAGGTGACATCGTCGTCGACATGACCGTTGGCATAGACGTCGAAGTCGTCGTTATCGTCGTTGCGGTCGTTACTACAGCCGCTGCTGTTACCGTTGTTGTCGTGCTATCGAGGAAAGATGGCATTATTGGTGGCATCACAGATACGTTCGCGTCCTGTTGTAATTGAGGTGGCTCGTGTTCCGTCTCGAGCGACGGCTGTGCCGATTGAGGTGGTGGTGTTGGTACTTTCGTAGGTGATACCATTGCTGCAGTCAAGGCCATGTTGTGGGAAGATGAGGTGAAGGCGGCGGTACATGGCGATGCCTGCATGTTCAACGACTCTTCCAATGGTTTCGGTACATGCGATAACAAGGATTGCGGAGTAGGAAAAGGCGCACCGAAAGGCGGTGGAAACATAGCCGTGCCTGGTGATGGGTACGGCAACGGAGCGCTGCACGGCTGAGGTGGAAAGAGGGAAACAGGACCGGCATAAGAGTTTGCTTCGGAATAAGCATGATACGCCGCGGCGTCCATCGCCGAACACGCTGGGAATGGCATAGGTGGTATATTCTTGTAAGGAGGAATCGCAGTATGATCCTCACCGGACGAGGCTGACGTGATCGACGAAGACGTCGATCTTCGCGATGGTAATACTTGGCTCTCGGCCCAACGAGTATCTTGCCGCGAAGCGTTCATCTCGTTGTACGGGGAACCGTTTTGTACATAATCCTGTCTCATATCCGATGACATCTCTTCCTTCTCCAATACTCGATCCATCTCGCTTCCTTGATCGTCCTCTGAATTTGGGAGACCTATGAGATGTCTGTTCACCATTTCCATCGGCGTTATTTCGTCGACCATTTGCGTGGGTATTCCTGTCACTTGTTGGTCCATTACTGCCATAGATTGTGCTCGATTTTCCGCATGTGGTTCCAAATGTTGAGCAGCACGGACCATGGAATGAGTCTGTTGCAAAAGATATTGTTCTTGCATGTTCATGTTCAACTGAGAATGTACCAACGTATCGGGATTATTTTCCGGTAATACGTTCGAGATGTCGTTTGTGAATTGATGATTGCCATAACGGTGATTTTGATTATCCATTAATGTGTTTAGATGCACATCCGCAGGATTAAAGTTCTCTATACTCGGCGGCACCCATCGTTCGTCCGCTTCGGCTCTGTCCAATTTAGCACGCTCAACTACGGTTACTTTTGAAGTTTCAAGATCCTCGTTATTGTACGACACATAATGATCGCTGTTGTTCGTATAACATAATTTTCGTTTCTCCTCGGTCGTGTGATTTTTGCAAGCAATATCATCGGACGTTCGAGCAAGCTCCTCAGTATCCTTCATCTCTTGCGCAGGCACAGACTCCGTCTCTAAGATCTTCACCTCGTTCTCCTCGGGAATTTGATCCACCGCCTTTTCGACTTGCGTTTCCTCCTTCTTTATGTCGTCTTCCACGGTGACAGGTTCTAGCTCGAACTGACTAGAATTCGATTTTTTCGACAGCTCCATACGTAGTTTTTCCACTAAATGTAATGTCTCTCGAGCACTGTCCTCCTTTGAATCTTCCTTAAACCATAGCTCGTTATTGAACGAGAATGTTAACGGTGCTGATCTTTCTTCGGCATCACGAGGAATATTAAAACCATCGTCGTTTACCATGTCATCCGTTAATATGTCTTGATCGAAATCAAATAGTTCTGACACGCTAGGATCTTTGCTACCATGTTGCGGTGAAAATATTGAACGATTGCTAGATTTTTTTCTTTTGTTAACTTCTTTCTCCACATTTTCAGAAGCGATTTTATCAAGGGTTGGCTTCGAAAAGACATCATCCCTTCCTTCCTTTGTCGACGTCTCTTCGATGGCTAACCGAGTTTCGCAAGAATCCGTGGTAGGCATACTTTCCATCTTATCCTCGCTTTTACTTTTTCTATCCGCGAACTTTTCGTGCGTTATCTCGGTAATATCGTTTTTAATTGAGATTTCCTCTGATTTTGGCTTATCCATCATCATTTTATCCTCGCTTATGTGATTTTTATGATCCTCGCTCTTTATCGTGTCGTTTAAGGGAAGTTTCTCTTGAACGGATCCTTTCGTATTACTTTGTTCGTTACATATTGTCTTTTCTATCTTAACCTCTGTATTTTTATTCTTTGATAATTTGTCCATATGTTCGCGTTTCTCGAGAAGTTTATCCAATCCTTTTAGCGATTTCTTCGGACTGTCTCTTTCGGCACGACGCTGCTTCATTTCTTCCTCTAAGGTATTCACCGCATTTTTATTACTAGGTTTTTTGATTTTCTTATCGTCCGCCTTTAAGGTACTTTCAACGCACTTTATAGAATCTAACGTAACCGTTTTAGAAATATCTTTGTTAATATCTTTTTCAATCTCTTTAGTTGGTTTTTCGGTCAATCTCTTCTCACCTTTCTTGAGGGAAGACGCCTCTTTAACGTTTTTGTCATCCTTTGCCGGAATCTCAGTAGATTTTCGTTTACGAGTATCTGATTTTGTCCTAGATCCTGTACTATTGTCTTCTTTATTCTTGAAAGGTGGTGGTTCTGATTGCTTAACGATTTGATTGGATTTCTTGACAGATTTGGACCCAGAAAGATTTCGTGACCCATCATTATTTCGAGACCCACTAAACAGATTTTGGTCAGCTGATGGTTGTGGTTGTAATATACCGGATTTCTTTGATGACTCTCTTTGATCTGCTTTTTTGTTAGCTGTTTGTTGTTGTGATTCATCTGATTGCTGCTGTTGTTGTTGTTGTTGCTGATGTTGTTCCTTAGAGATTGAGGTTCCGCTTGATTCTTCTCTTTCAGTAGACGGCGGCTGAAACTCTGGTCCATGCCGCCCGTCGGAAGTTTTAAGCTTCTTATCGGGCAGCTTCTTGAGTTTCCGTCCTATAGTCTTTTTCTTTTCAGATTCCATAGACTCGTCTACTGATTTAACGAATTGTCGCTTCACTACAGCCTTATTCTTGGATTGATTGCCTGTATCACTTTCAGAAGATGTATTAGACGAAGACGCTTGATCCTTGACAGAACTTCGAATTTGTTGCGTAGGACTTTTACTTTCGTCCGTGTCACTGCTACTTTCAGAAGAACTGCTACAACTACTGCTGCTGCTACTTTCGCTATTACTCGATAATACAGAAGATAAATATTTGCACTCTGGTAATTTTTTCGGTTTTTTAGATGGCTCTTCCTTCGTTTCCTTCCTAATTGCCTCTTCTTTCTTAGGTGATTCTTCCTTCTTGTTTTCTTTCTTTTTCCCGCTATCCGGTGAGTCTTTCTTTGGCTTAACGTCTAATATTTCCGCTTCAGATTGAACAATCTTCGTACCCATACCGCTCTTTATATGTTCAGCAGCTTTTTTCGCAGCTTGTCTTTGCGGTACGTAAGCAAGAATTTCCATGCCATCGCCAAACTCTTTATCGAAATCATATACGTCGTTACTCTTTGTTTGATCTTTAGTCGTTTTGTTATCCTTTTGTTTCTTACCAGATGGTTTCTCTTTCGTTTGTTTCGTAGGTTTAGTCTCTTCGCCGGGCGATTTAACAAATTCTACAGATTCCGTCGTTAGATTGTCCCTCTTAGCTTGCGATCTTTGCATGATTTCGGAAGCCTTTTTCGCAGCTTGTCTTTGAGGTACTATAAGGGCCGAAGGAATATATTCTTTTTTCTTTGCACTCTTTACATTCTCTTTGTTTTTAGTCGAATCGTCCACGTAATCCTGTTTTGTGTCCTTGCACGTAAAGCTCTTCTGAGAATTTTTCGATATGTCTGCTGCCGAAAATTCCTTAACTGCAGCTTTAGTTATAAGTACAGCAGAATGAGAAGCATGTTCTTGCGAATCTGAATCTGTATCTGAGTATATTGCAGAAGCTACAGAAGGTCCCAGACGCGTTGCTGAATTAGTGTTTAAAGGCAACAATTCATCACTCTCACTTCCTGATGCACTACCAAGTTCTTTTTCCATATGTTGTAACGTACGAGATCTATTATTCACAGTATCCAATTTATCACTTTCACTACTTTCTTGAAGCAACGAACGAGTTCTATCCTGAACACCAGATTTCTTGGCTTTGCGTCTAGCTGTTTTAGACTTTGGAGAGTTTACTTCATCCTCTGTGCTCGATTCGCTCTCGAGTTTGAAATTTTTCGACTTATTTGAACATTTATTTGACGCCTTCACAGTACTTTTTATTACATCTGGTTCACTACTGCTCATAGAAGATAAGTCACTACCATATAAACTTTTCTTCCTGACTGAACCATTGAAGTACATCTTCTTGTTGGATGCACCATTAAAATCTGGCTGTACTTTCTTTTCGTTACTGGACACTGGAGTGGGCGATCTAATTCCTGCAATTCTTGCGACTAATGTGTCGATATCACGCGTGTATTCTTCTGAATCAGGATGGGAATATAAACGATCATATATTGATGGTCCATGATTAGCTGCCAATACAGATGCAGCTACAGCTGGTGGTAGCGGAGGTCCAGACAATATCAACGATTGCTTATGAAATGTTTGTTCACGTAACCTCAAGAAAGAACGGCACAGTTTCTCGCGTCTACCAACCATGTAGCACAGATTTCTGACTCGTTCTAAATCTTGTCGGAGCTGCACGAACGTACGCATTTTTTCCAAATCTGCTGCTTGGCCTTGAGCACGTGCTCCAGCACTTGAGAGTTCACCGCAACGTGGTGCCAATAACGGTTTATTGTGACCAGCCTAAAAAATAATACACAAAACATAAAAATAAATGTTGGTGCAATTTTAAAAGCGTAGCAATCTCATATTTTCGATGATATCAATAACTTACCCTTCGTTTTAGCTTCCAATAATTATAAATGTATATAATGGCGTCTGTATCTACGTCCAATTGTTGCGATACGATATCTTTTAGACATACGTGTTTATCAAATTCAGCTTCTATTTCTTGTAACCTAAGATGACAAAAGAAATATTATTGTAACATATAGTAATATATAAATGATGTGCATACAAAAAGTCTATTAAATAATTTTAACAAAAGTTTACGGGGACTATTGTAATATCGGTTAATATACAATAAAGTATATAATTCTACATTGTTGGCGTTACATACTTTGCCGCACGAGCTTGGTTCTTTTCTTCCGAAGTCATATCTTTGCGTTTGCGTCTTCTGGATTCACCATCTTCAGAATCTGAACCACCATTTCCACTGTTATTTCCAATATTTCCTCCAACGCCAACTTTATCTTTCGTATTTGTTCTACTATGTTTCTGACAATAAGACTGTGAACAAGACAATTAATCAATTAACACGAAAAACATGTAATTTCTTTTCTTTACTTTTGTGATTATTTATTAATATATTTACCCTTAATTTGACACCATCATCAGCCATTTCATCTTCAATAATTGCTTTCATTTCAAGACCATATTTAAAAGCACAAGTAACATGATACGCTGTTTTACATGTTTTTATGCTGCATTGTATACATGCACCCACACGTTCACGACACAATACACAAATAAGAGCCCAACGACTTTGCTGTAATTATTTATTACATAAATATTAAGCATTTGGGATATAAAAATACTAAATTTGAAAAATTTTAATTCAATATATGATTATTACCGGAATACTGGATATTTTTGTAATTGGTTCCATTCTTTCTACGCAACCAATGCTGACTTCTGGTATCCAAAGTGCACACGAAACATGAGCCCATTTTTGTCCACTACGTGTACATTTCATTGCACCTCCTTTGTTTGGACACAGAACACAGTCTGGTCGCTGACTTAAGGAACAAGTTCTGCATAACCATGAACCATCTGGTATTGAAGTAATACCATAACATGCTTGATGCACGCATATATTGCAACAATCACAGAACACCATTTCATTTCCTTCTTCAGAGTCAGGCTAATAAGTTAAAAGACATTTTATTAATTTATTTTATAAGATTGTTTATATTATTTATTATGCAATTACAATTCTCAATTTAGACATGCTTTTTTTAAGAATATGATAAAGACAATTAAAATATAAAACACTTACGGATCTACAAACGTCACAAATAACATTCTCATCATATTCAATTCCAAGACCTTCTTCATTTTTTACGATAGTTTGTATTCTTTCCCAACACCGAACTTCTAACTCTTCTATTACACGTTCTAATTCTGATTCGGTGATAGGTAACTGACCAGCCTAAAATTATGTAAAAATAGTAAAAATTTGTCTTGACTTCTACACTTTATTGAAAATGAATTCAATATATTAAATCGCAATTGCAATTATAAATGTACATCAAATTTCAGTACAAATGTATTAATTTAAAAGAACTACGTATTATAAAACTTGGAGTGGTCTATATTGATATTAATGTAAAATCAAACATTAACATTATTCTAATACAGACATGGAGATACATCATATTTTATTTCCTTACCTGCGCTCTTTCACCATTCAAAACATCTAACCAAGCAATATCTGTATCATCCAGATCATAAGCACAAGCTTTCTCTGCTCGTGCAGGTGTAGTACTTAAATGATGATCTTCAGAATTGAAATAATCATCTCGGGATATTCTTATAAATTTTTTAGGTCTAGAAATTAAAAACTGATGTTAAAAAAAAAAAGCAAAGCTTTGCATTATCTACCAAATATATTTTGAAATAAAAAACATGTTATTTGGAATGTTGGTTAATACTTACAATTTGAATTCACCATGTAATTTCAAAGGAGATGTTTGTGTAACAGTAACCATTGGCTCAGGAAGGGAATCTGGATTGACAGGTACTTGAACACCTCTTTCCCATTCCTGTTTCCACTGATCAGTAATAACCCAGTACTCGTTTGGACTTAATGGTTCACTATCCGGTAATTTCATAGCACTGATCAGATCTTTACGAAACAGTTCTGCTGGGGCCTCAGCAGCTGATCGATTGTATATACTTGAAATTTTAATGTCACTGACAGGTCGGGGGGTCCAGGATGCCCCCCCTTGACTGGACGACGCCATCGTTTCCTCCTCTTCTGAAGGCCCCGTTGCTGCTGGCAGGGCCGATGAACCTGTGGCAGCGGGTCCCAATCTGCATTTACGCCTTTTAATCGCGCCTGGACAAGACGCCAAATCATTGTCGTTTCTGTTGACTCTCTTCCCTCGTTGTGCCATTCTACTACACCAAATAAGCTAGTGGTACGTGGCACATGCAGGTGGGCTATGCACACCCTGAAAAGAAATGAAAATAGTTATTTTTTTTATATATATTTTAAATATATATTATAAGTAATCACTATTGGACACTTACTACATAGTTATCCATATATTCATTATCTTGAAAGTAGACTTTTAATCGAACTGCAACAAATATAGGTAAAAAAATTATATTAATTATTATCTACCATTAATACAAACATACAAAGTGACAATAAAATAAAAAAAATTAAAACAATTTTAAGAGATAGTTTTCATTCATAACTGCTTCTTTAGATGAAAGATTGTTTTTGAGAATTTCAATTAGTGTCGTATCAACAAAAAATAAAAAGAGGAAGAAAAATAAATTAAAACTAAACTAACATATTTTCAAGTTTTTATCAAATCAAATACCTTGTAATATTTAACATATCTTAAATATTGCACATTATAGATTCAATATTTTCTAATAGAGCTCTACGTATAATTTTGATATATCATTAACATTATGCATATAATAATTTCAAATAGTTTTACTTAACATGCTCAAAGAATGTCAAAAATGATTAAATATAGTTTAATATTCTTTTTTTAATAGAAATGCATGCTTTGCATTTTACTAAAGAAGCAATACATTATTTATATATAATTTTAATATATAATTACATGCAAATATATCATACGAATATCTAAAATAAAAACATTTATAATCGACATAAGGTTTTTTAGTAACTTTTCTTTTGAATATGAAATAAGAAAACGCTTAACAAGAAAGCACTTTTGTATATAAACAGAAAAAGAAGTAAACTGTGCACGACATTCACTTATAATAGTAGCAAGCACTGATGTAGCAAGCATAATAAATTTTATATATACACACACTCATACACTTTGAATATCAAAGATAGTGGTTACCAACAAAACAGTGTGCCGAGACTGGAATGAAATTGCAATCGCGCACAGCCAGTCCGGTTAAGTGACGTCTCCTTTTGAACCCCACCATTCAAGTTTTAGATGCATACTTTACACGGTGGAAAAATCACCATTAATTGAAATTCTGCATTGTTGTGGTGCTTGTTTTGAGACAGGGACGTTTTCCACTACACAATCCTAGCCACTGGCTGAGCACAATTCCACACTCCTGTCTCAGCTGTAGAAAAAGAAGAGGTTATAAAAAACCAAGTTCCATGGCAATAATAGTGTAACATACACATTCGGCAGTCACTAATCAACAGATTGCAACCTCGGACAAGCTCGATTTTAAAGAAAGTCTTGATAAAATCACAAAACGTACGAAAATCATAAAAGGTTGTTCCCATCCTAAATATCATGTAAACATTGACACGGAGCTATCCCGGAAATTTCAAGTAAATCCTATCGCAAAGCGGTTTCACTCACTGTACGTATTCTCGATCGAGCGAGCCGAGGACAGCATTAGATAGCATGATACGCGCGAAATTATGAGAAACGGCGTATTCGCACGGAGAAAATGCTCACGGCTCCATTACGCTGCTGCTGCTGCTGCTGCTCCTGCTGCTGCTGCTGCTGCTCCAGCTACCCAACAACATTGACAATACAGATGGCAGCACCTTCGGGCGCAGTCCACACAAGTTTCTACACACACTCCGAAAACCATTAAATACCTTATTATTGATCTATTAGCTGAATATATTTCCGCGCGCACAGTTGCACGTGATTTCGGAAAAGCTGAAAAACCACCGTGAGGATGCCAATCGTAGGCGAGCAAATTCTTGAATCGCCACAGAGCTGACAGAGATAAGTGCGTACACCTCTGTCACAGCAGCCTAACCAACATGTCCTCATTAGCGATTCCAGTAACATATAGCCAGTTCGTACTCACTTTGCAACGATCCTACGTCTTCTGGCTATTTTCAAAAATTATTCGTACAACCGTGACCGATCGTATTTAATCGCGAAATACACCGAATCGATAATATATTTACATAAAAGTGAATACTGGCATTTGGCGCCATCATGCCTGAAAAAATAACTGTGGAAGTTCGATGTCACGTGACCGACCCAGCGAGATCTCGCGATTTGCCTTCACGGATTATGGATTACAGTAAGATTGGAGGTCAACAGGTACATGTGGCTTACACGCCCCCTCTTGGAATCTGCAAATTTTTATCGTTTCTTTTTTTTTACTTTGCTAATTCTTTTTAATACTATTATCTGTCTCCCTCCTCTCTGCTGCACAATTCTTTTCCTTTCGTCTATTTTTAATCATCCTGTAATATAGGGAATATTAAAGAACTTTGATTTCGTATTTTACTAAACTATTCTTTGTTACTAATATTTAAATTAGTTATGGGACATTTTCATTATTTCAATGAAGTAGGCAATAAAATTTCTTACGTTCAGCTTTTTTTAATAATTATACTTATAAATAAACATCCTACATGTATTCGTAAAAATAATTGTTTGAAATAAGTTTGATTCATTATTATGTCGTTCATTGCTACGTTCGTCATGTTAAATTTGTATATATTATTAGTTCTATGAATTCATAAACATGAACCTTTATGTTCAATTTTTGTACTTCGTGACTCACAAGTTCAAGAACATGCATTAAAATTGATTGGGCGGGTTTTCAAGAAATTACGTACAGTTTTCATCGTATATTCAATTGTTTTGGTTATGTTTAAATATTGCAAGTACTAACTGATCCACGCGTGTTAGGTGCTGTTGGTTGCTGCATTACAACGTTAATACATTATAAATACGCTTTATTATAAAAATTTAAATGTTTCTTGATTTCAGCATAAAAAAAAACAAGTTAAAATGGAGCAGGTGTGTGATTATTATGTTTAGTTTATGTTATATATATATATCTATTGTGTTAAGTAGCGTGATTCTTTATACGAATGTTATTAAATTAATAATATTTTTTAGGATTTGAAGAGTAAAATTGATCAAGCATGTAGAACTGCTGAAGAATTTACAAAATTATATTATGAAAGTTTGGACAAACGAAGATATGTGAGTGTATTTTGTGTACTTATTTCATTTACATATACACGCGATATGTTGATTAGGTTATATGTTACAATTATATATTTCAGTTAATTTCAAGATTGTACTTGGATACAGCTACTTTAATATGGAATGGAAATGGAGTTGAAACTAAAGACAATATACAAAAATTTTGGACAGATTTACCACCCTCTGAGCATTCTATTATTACTTTAGATGCACAGCCTATCACAGGTAACTCCATTTAAAAATATTATCAAATAGATAAAAAATTGTTTATTTGTCCAATGTTATTATAATAAAATAACATGTTGTATAATAAAGCTTTATTTCAAATTGTATTATTGACTTTATAAAAAAAAGAAAGTAAAGCCTTATAGAATTGTAGAATAATATTTACTTTGTTTATATATAATAAAATTTTTCAACAGATTTTAACTTATTAAGTAACTAAATATAAGCAATATAATTTTAATTACATGCGTTTGAAAAAAGAATTAATTTTAATTACTTCTTGATTTAATATAAAAATTAATTACTTAGATATGATATTTTTTAACATTTCTTATTGCTATATTGATTTCTTTTTTTATTGCTAATAGGTCCAGGAATAACTAGTCAGTTAACATTCCTTGTTAAAGTTGGGGGACAAGTTAAGTTTGAAGAGAAAAGTTCAAAGCCTTTTAATCAAACTTTTTTGATCACTGCAGTGGGTGATAAATGGAAAATTGTAAGTGATTGTTTCAGAGCATTAGAAACATAGCAAAAAATGCTGGTTGATATAAAGATTAGTTAGATGATCTTAATCAAAACGTATCTGTCTTTTATAAGTTGTATATATTGTATAATAACATTAAGAAAGTGTTCGCATTATACATAAGAAATTTTATAAAATATGACATTGTGCTTTATTATTCTATGATGCTTGTTATTGATTTAAAAAGCATTTTAGTTCCATAATTATTTTTATTTTCATTTTCGATCTTATATGAATGTATAAAGCAATATTAAAATTTTGTATTAGTGAATCAGTACATTGGTCTTTAGAAATGTAATTTTACATCAAAAAATAAAAAATAAATACAAGTATAAATAGACATAAAACTACTATAATACATATTATATAAAACAAGGACTTTCGTGTCACTTTTAATAATAATAATTTCTAAATGAATATCCATCAGCTAAAATTCATTTGTGTAATTATCTTTTTTCTTGAATTCAGTTTCTCAATTAATACAAATAATAAAATAATGGTTTAGCTTATCACAGGTACAAATGATTTAAAGAAAATGAGTAATTCATCCAAAATTACATTGTATGCTATTAATGTTAATATATTGAATGTACTAATAGGCAGTGTCATAAGACACATTTCATTGGTCACTATTACTTCTGTTTGTATTGCATTCTACTTAGTTTCAAGCACAGATTTAATAAAGTATAAGTTCAAAAATTCCCATAAAAGAAATAAAAAATATTGTAGATTTAACAACAGAATAAGTAACAATATTGGCTGAGTAATCAATTAAATTAATTATATTTATATTGATAATTATTGTTATAACTTTTGAGTATTTAAGATTATATATATTATAATTTATGAATTAAATATATTAAAAAATTTTGAACTTTACAATAAAGTGAGAAATTTGCTTTTTATAAGTTCCAATTGTATTAATACAATGATTAAAAATTAAAAATTATGAGTCTATTACACATTTTGGAGAAAAATTATTCTGAATGTGAACCTACTGGTCCGATAGAAATTTGTATAAAAAATATGTGCAAGAGTAAAGAGTCAATGCGCCGATATTTTTATGAAAATTTCCAAACATATTCCTTTACTGCTGTGCCTTTGGAAGAACATTTCCATATATCCATGATTAAACAAAGCACACGACACTTAAGAATTTGATTAATTACATTCAATTTTCTCATTCTGGATAATTTATGTAGGCATACGATACTTAGTACAGTTGTTATTCAACTTATGCTATACAAATACAAAATTGTTATATTGTCCCACAGTACATGTAAGATATCTTAACATTATAGTTTGTATTTATAATGTGACCTACAACTTCGCATAAATGTACTAAGCAATGATGTGTATAAAATTACATGTAAATGAAATGATTTACGATACATAAGCAGCTTAAGAAAGTGTCTACATTTTGTAATGGCAATCATTCACATTACATTTATATGCACCACTGGTACTTCAGTTATTATTAAAACTGTGATAAACTATTCATATTGTTACTATGATCATCACATATACTATCATATTTTAGATCATACGTCTCTTTATATAAAAATGTAATAATCATGCAAAATGAATATCTTTTATCAAGGCTTATATTGCAAAACCTACACATGATCATAGATAATAATATTCAATATTTTTGACACCAAAATCGATATTATTTAGGTGTAAATATGTGCAAACGTAAAATTATGAATCTTGCAAATCATTCTCTTCAGAAAAACATATTAAAGAAATATTTGTAGTATACTTTCTTATTATGCTTCAACCGCACAAAACGTTTGTAATAGCATAAACATACAACCATAACTCAACAACCCTTACTTTCATTCACATTCATTACTTGATATTATTTTAAGCATAATTATTATGATTAAAACATTGTTCTTAGACCTTACTAGTGACTTAGATATATATCTATACTTATGTATATATGTATGCATGTATGATTTATGATTCATATATATATATATATATATACACATATACGTATACGTTGTACATAAGGATATCTCATTTTTTTAATGAGTCAATACATGGAAATATTTTTATTTGAAATTTGTTGATTAAAAATATTTTGATGCATTGATTAAAATAAGATATGCTATGTCATGTATATGTATATATGTATGCGCATATATATATATATATGTGTGTATATATACACATATCTATGCATATATATATGTATATATATACATATATATGCATATATATGTATATATATATATTTACGTATATTTATTATATATATTCAAACTGGTGACAGAAATTAATTCAAAATTTCAACAGAAATGTAAAAGAGAGTGTAAAATGTTATTTTTGATTTTCCACCACCAATATATACTTTATCTCTGCACTGTATTTATTACATCTTTTATTGTATTTTGAACCTCACTTAATAGTCTTGTATTCTCTGCAATATTTCTTGTTCCAGCTGCTCTTAGTTGTCGTGCTTGTAGCTCAAGTCTAGTGAGTAAATCACGGAACTGAAACCTCGCATGTGGTGCTATTGCAGTATCTGTAAGACTTATGCACATACCATGGAGCAAACCAACTTTATCAGATAGTTGAAGCCAACTAGCCATAATTATAGTTGGACTACCTCTAAGATTCAAAATACTATTTTCAATAACATTCGAAATTTCGATTACACTATGTTTTACTGCACCTTTTGATTCGGCAGTTTGTTTATTTGCATCTTCATCTGTCTGTGAAGTAGATTTATTGCAATTTGGTGTAGCATATATTGAGGAACCAAAATGTTTAGTTGAAGAAACTAATGGTTTTAGTGGCTTAGC
Source organism: Vespula pensylvanica (assembly GCF_014466175.1). NCBI lineage: Eukaryota > Metazoa > Arthropoda > Insecta > Hymenoptera > Vespidae > Vespula > Vespula pensylvanica. The sequence continues at coordinate 6,911,091 of NC_057687.1, read as the reverse complement.
TGGCACAACAGGTTTTTCTATATCTGTGGATGATGTTGGAGGCCATACTCTTGTGTCTCCTTTACTAGTAGAACTACGTGTTGATGCTCCACTATGATCCTCTGGTGAGTCTTCACCTGCATCAACTATGTCTGGTTTGTTTACACCTCGAACACTTAATTTAGGACTGAGCGGCTGATTATCGCAAGAAGCTTCTTTATTTTCCCATAATTTTTTTAGGCTACTTATACTTCCGGTACTTCTACGTTTGTCGTCAACTTGATCATCTGTACCCAATTCTGAAGAATCTGTGATACTACTTCCAATATCATCAAACCGTTTTGTTTTATCTTCCACAACTTTATCTTTTTCTGCATTATCTACCTTTCGTAATCTAGCCTTAAAATCAATTATTTGATTATCTCCAGTTTCTTCCTTTTGCGGGTTATTCCTCTTATCTACCTTCTTCAATTTGAAACCTATATTACCAGTGCTTATTACACTCTCTGTTATAGGTGAAGATGCATCAATCTCTTTGTGTGTACTGTGCTTATCAAGACTTAAATGATGATCCTGTGCAATGGAAAAACTATCATTGCTCTTCAGATTAGAAATGGCATACTCATTTTGTACTGAATGTTTGTTTGTATCCATACTAAAGCTGGCACATAACTCTGATAATAACTGAGATGCAGGATCAAGAGGTAACGAAGGTACATTACCTGCAATTCCACTTTTTTTTACAGATCCTCCGTGTTTCATATCAGCACTTTGTTTTATTTCATTAACCAGTTTTAACTCTAACATCTCCTTCATCCCTGGTTTAGATTCAAACGTATCTGTGATACCAACAGCAGCAGGAGGTGGAGGTGGAGGCGGAGGCGGTGGTGGTGCTTCTTCCGGAGATGATGTTAATTCCGTTGATTCTAGTCTTACGTTACTAGATACCTCTTTCGTTTTAAGAATTGTTTTCTTATCATCCAAACATTTATTTACGGCACAATGTACTTCGCTAGTAGTTTCTCTGCGCCGTAAGTTTACACCAAATCTAGAACTAGCTTCTTTCACAGAAGGTTCTACGTTTCTAACGTCGTTGTTCTTATCATCTTGATCGTCATTTACTTCATCCTTTATCTTCCATTCTGCTTTTAATTTTCTGACACTTACTGGTGAATTGGTTGTTTTAATATGAGAAATATCACTATTTGGAGAGGCCGTTACAGGCGGAGGCAAATCGCATTGATCTGCAGGATTAAAAATTTCATCTGGCGGTGGTGGTAAGTCTATAGGAGGTGGAGGAAATTCAAGATCAGCAAGCGTTGGTTGAACGGATCTTGATGGACTGGCTGTTCTAAAACCAGTATTATTTGGACCTCGGAAAGTTCTTAATCCAATGTTTTCTGTATTATTTTTTCTAATCCCTACTGTCCGACTGCGTGGTGAATTTGGTGGTTGGTAAGTATTTACTACACCACTGGAAGAATTACTGCGCGTCATTTGAGGTTGATTACGTAAATTGTTCTGACGAGGAGAAAGCGAACGATGCTGCGGCGTATCCGTACTACTTGTAACATCATGTTGTTCCACAACTGTAGATATTGCCGATGTAGTCGCAATGTTTTCTTGATTAGAAGGCATTCCGCTCTGCCGAAGACTTTCTAGGTAGGCGCCAATTCTTGCACCCTTAGGTAGGGTACCATAACGGTTAATTGCCCTCTTAACATTTTGCACCTCTAGTGCACCTACATGTACCAACTGAAAGAAATTTGATTATAAGCTTCATATGTTTAAAAACGTTGAAATCCATTCAAGCAGTGCTAAATGCATTTACCATTAGACAAAATTTAACAAGTTAAAGATATCTCAATAAATATTGATCGTCACATAATTTGTAATACTTTGGAGTTACAATATTGTTACACGAATGACTACTATACATTTTAAGCCTGGCCACAATGCATGTTCATTGTACCTTCTGAGGCAGTACTTCCTTAGATGGATAAGGTCGTGTTTTAATTTGTTTCTGATTGCATGGTATGTTGGAAACAGGTTCTGGCGAAGTTGATGGTTGAGGAACAAAATTGGGTTCTGCTGTCCCCTGAGACCCATCTCCATCGTCGTCCACTTCGCAACCTCCTGTAGTAATTGACTGTGTAGCCATTGTCACAAGATCTCGTGTGATACCTGAGTTGTCATTTAATAAACAAAGTATACTGTACATAATCTATGATTAAATATTCCTGTAGTAAGCATAACTTCATACAGGAATAGAACATATAGCTCTATCATAGATGAAAAAGAATTTTTGGGTAGAAAATATCAATGCTATATTGTTTTACTGTATATTTCTGTCATATAACTCAGGGTCATTCTCCTTAAACGTGATCATAAAGGGTAGTCAATTATATAGAAGACTCTTATTATAAATAAGTGTTATTTCAATTTCATAATATGTATGTTTTTTCGTATGTACTAAAAATGACTGTTGAAAAAATACTGTCGAAAAAATCGTGCAGGCCAGAAGTAGTTATGATGAAGTGTTTCTTCATAGGTATCTTATAATGCACGTGCGTGCGTGAATGTGTTTAGAAACATCAGTAAACTCACATAACACTGCTTGAACACATTCAAAATTTATATAAAAATACGATATTTTTCATTAAAGTATAAAATTTTTGTTAATTCTACGAGATATGATTACAAGTAATACCTTTAAAATGGAAATTACTTAAATCTTAAAAAAAAAAAAAAAAAAAAAAAAAGATGAGATATAAAATAAAAATATAAATATATTTCTATTGCTTTTTTTTTTAAATATTTACATCATGCATAAACATGATATATATTTGGATTAATATTAAAAAGAAATATTATATATAAAGATATTATCACCAATTTATCATAAAAGCACTCGTAAAGAAAGAAGAAAAAAATAATAATAAACTGCAACTACGTATAAATTGCTTAAGATTCACTAAGATACAAATGTGCACTGATATAATATCCAACAATTACTTTTAGAACTTTCAAGTATTCTGCATTTTACTATGCACATTCAGAAAATATTGGCTCATGGAGAATGACCCACATTCCTGAAGCTATGAGCCACTGTAGATAACGTATAACAAAATCAACATAACTGAAATTCGAATTAATAGAATTCAAGCTGGACGTGCATACATCATTACACTTAATTAATATAATGAAATACCTTCAAAAATCTTATCAATACCATTTAGATCTGTGGCATCATCAAGTGCTATGGTGGCAGCATCGGTATTTTGTTGATCTTGTTCCTGGTATGCCGAATCGCGAAATGAACTGCACGATGATAATAGACTGTGGAAAAAAATGCAGTAGTAATATGAATCAAATCCTTTTTAAATTATTAACTTATAACATAAATAAAGATCTACCTCGTTCGTTTTGGAGGTGCAGGTGCTTGTTTCCCTTTTTTATTCGTCGAACGTCTCATTTGTACGATATTACTGTTACTTTTACTCGATAATCCACCCACAAAAGTACTTAATTTAGTTACAGAACTAGCACCATCTAAGTGCAAGAAAATTATTGTGATATTACAGATATAAATTTGATACCACATATAAACATAAAATTTTTAATAAATTGCATCACCTTGTGCTATACCAGAGGAAGACATTTGTTCAGATACAAGTACAAGTCCATGGATGTTTCCGGTACTACCAGTTTGTGATTTTTTATATGCAAGCAATGGAATTTCTCCTCCACCTTGCAGTTGTTTTTCAACTTCTGAAATATATATATATACTTATTTGTTAGTATATGTAAATGATTATATACATCTAAAAAATCTAACAAATTTATTACCTTCTGTAATACTAGATTCTTGAAACATATTTTCTAATGAATGATGAATTTCTTTGAAAGTTGGTCGTTCTATTGCTGACCATTGCCAACATTGTCTCATTAACTCGTACACCTTAGGTGGACAACCAGGTGGACATTCCATCCTATAGCCCTTTTCCAACATGTGATAAACATCTGTCAAATCTACACCAGGGTACGGAGACATGCCGTAAGTCGCAATTTCCCACAATAAGATTCCAAATGCCCACACATCAGACTACACAAAAAGTCAACCTATTATATGAAAGTTCTACCATCAGTTGTTACAGGAAAATCGGTATTATTACCTTTGTAGAAAATTTATTATAAGCTAAACCTTCCGGGGCGGTCCATTTTATAGGAAATTTAGCACCAGCATGAGCTGTATATGTGTCATCTCTCATTAATCGTGCTAAACCAAAATCTGCGACTTTTACTAAATGATTTTCTCCAACCAAACAATTACGTGCCGCTAAATCTCTGTTGTAATCAAGTTTACTTTAATATAATTACAACACAAAATATAAGTAATTTTTGTCAAAAATATTTAAAATATATATATAGAGTATAGACATGATCGATAATACAATTATATATTGTAATGTAAATACCTGTGAATAAAATTTCTGCTTTCTAAATAACTCATACCACTTGCTATTTGAGTTGCCATGTGCATGAGAACAACAGCATTGATTTGATGTTTGCTTTCGTTACGCAAGTAATCTAACAAATTTCCTTTACTCATAAATTCTGTGATAATGTAAAATGGTGGTTCACGTGTACAAACTCCTAATAATTGTACCAAATTTCTATGTTTCATTTCTTTCATTATTGCAGCTTCTTCCAGAAAATCTTTAAGTGCCATGGTATCTTCCTGCAATTAAAGATTAAAAATATTTTTGTAAACATAATTATAAATATATATGAACGATATCAGAATATTATTATAAATACCTTTAATGTCTTCACAGCAACTGTCATATTATACCTCTTCCAAACTGCTTCATATACATCACCATACTGTCCCCCACCTAATTTATGCCTCATTACTATATCAGTCCGATTAATTTCCCATTCATCTGGCTCTGGAACATGTTACAGTTTATATGATTTTATACAGTCTAATGTACTATGTAATACTTGCATAAAAGATTCTTTAATATTAAGAGAGATTTATATATTAAAAAATTTAGTGTGTTAATATATAAATTATAATATTATCAGAAACTTTTATTGTTTAGTTTTTATTTACTTTTTTTTTTTTATTTTTTAGAATGATACACTTTAGATGAATTAAGATGAAAATGCATAATTATTTTATTCTCCCAATAACCTGTTAATAATACAAGTACACTTTATGTTTTAAAGTCATGCATATCAAGTTTTATTAAATTTATAGTATATTAAAACGAAATTAAAAAGATAAAAAGAAAAACTGAAGAAATGAATAAAATAAATAACATTAATTTTTTTTTTTTATTCAGGTATTGAATTTCTGGAAAAATGTGCCTGAATAAAAAAAGAAAAAAGGAAAAAAAACGTAACAAAAGATAAGATATTGACAAAAATGTATACGCCACCTGGACTAAGTGGAAACACAGTAGGCTTGTTATGCTTTGGTGCAGGATAAAGCAGTTGCGTAATAAGACCATCAGCAAGCATTGAATGATGGTGAACCAGTTCAGCTAATGTATTAAATTTACTTTCTGTTGTGACAAACATCTGAAATGATGGAATATGAGAGTTACATGAATTTGTACTTGTTAATCAACAAACTAACCTTTCCTTCGCTATCTTCATTGATTCTGTAATGATACACTCGTCCTTCATATCTTAAGGAAATGCTACGTTGACCTGGACTGCTCTCTGATTCACGAACAAGAAAACTACCATTTATGCCAGAACTTAAAAGATATTCTGCAGCATTTCTGGATATTCTTCCATGATACCAAGAATGCTTTTCCAAGGAATTAACGGGAGTTACATAGTTCGATGGAACCCACCCTACTTGACCAGCACTTGAATGTGCTTCACACCACTCTCCACTTTTATTATAACTGAGAATACGTACTTGTTCGCCTGTTTATAAAAATGATAAAAAATCATATTATTATCAATTCAAAAAAATGAAACTATCAGCATTACAGATAATCTTTCCTTTAATATATACCTTTCTTCAAACTAAGCTGATTTTCTCCTCCTGCTTGAAAATCATATAATGCAACAAATAATTGTGGATCATCTTCTTCTTGTGTTAAAAGATTCTCCTTGCTAGTCCATCTATTCAAACATCATTGTAAATATTCTCATTCAAATATAATTTATTCTTATTGTAAAATATTGCTTTAAACAATATATCCATTTGTTTTACAATTGATGATTAGAAATATTTCTAAATTATTAAATACTTCAAAATATAATTTTCTAGATATTATCATATACTTGTTAAATTTGCAAAGATGAAACTTTATAAAGAAATATATCCAACAAATTTGATTTTTCAATCATAAAACGTAAATTGATCATAAAATATAAAAGAAAAAAAAAAAGAGGAAACAGATACATATATATGCATGCATCTATACATATACATCTACATAGTTAATAAGCAAATTTATATATTTAACCTGTTAGCAGCTTCAAGGAGTCCACTGGTAGATACACTAGTATGTTGTTGAATATTTGCTTGTTGTGAAATTGGTTGAACATTAGAACTACTAGGAGGATCCCCCTCTGGTAATGCTGGAATGTGAGGTAGGGGTCTACTTTGTAATAAAGCCTCTGTAAAAAAAAAGAGAAATAATGAGAATAAAGATAGGGACAAGAATGATGATATAACAGTATCTTTTTCATTCACAAACTAATCCAATCTTTATTGAGGATGACCATTGCATAACAGTATCTATATAGAATTGTGTCTGTAAATTTTTTATAAACTCTACAAACAAGTTACATAATAGGAAAAAATAATTTCATTTATTGATAATTCAAATAAGTTTAAAAAATTGTTCTATTAAAAATAAAAAAAAAATTTATATAATAAGTCAATTTATTATACAAGACAGTTCACAATCATATTTATAATCATGTACAATGATACATATTACATGTTATCATATTAATTATTCATTACATGTATCATTATAGATAATTCTATATATTTTAACAGTTAACGCTAAGTTCTAAAAAAGATATGATAAAGAAAAATATAATATATTGAAAATTTAACCATTATAAATTATATAAGAAATATATCATATTTTGAAACATATAATATTTAATAAAAATAATAATAACGATAGTTCAACAGATAATTGATAGATATTAAAAAAGAAGACTTTAAAAGAGAGGGTGAGAATTTGGAATGCAAAAGAATATACATAACAATTGATACACATTACCACTGTGTTCAGTAAATATGTTAGATCCTATAATACGAGACTCTTTCAAATTTCTGGGTTGCTTTCGCGTTTGTCGCACGGTAGACCCGGCTGGAATTATTCTGTCTTTAGTTTGTTGAGCACCCATAGTTCCTCAATTACCATGCCCTTATATTCCCTCGGCTACAAATACGCCGAGGCCAAGTTCCTCACGCACTCACTTTTGACACACTATTCGAACTTACATTATACGTTTTATGAAACAAAATGCGGGTTTATTTTAAATCACAAATCACTGTGATGGCCCTTATATTCACATTTTTATATGTCAATTACGCTCGCTACTCTCGCCATATTTGACAGCTTTGACGTCGATTATTTAGTTTGTCGGCGCATTGCTGTGGGGCAGCACATCGGGGGTTGGTTTACATGCGTGCACGAATTACATGTTCATTGATGCGTCGAAATATCGAATTTGACTTTTTCGATTGGTCGTGATTTGAATTGTTTCCCTTCGTATATCTCTATTTTTAATAACATCAAATTGATATTTACATGCCGATGATAAATAATGATTTTTCTTTATGTACGATACAACGATAAATAGCTTTTCTAATCGGCATTGAAAAACTCTTTATGTTCATGGAAGTGAATCCAGTAGTACTAACACTAACGTATAGATTGCTGTTCATTGGATGTATATTATCTATGAGAGTTGAAAATCTACGTAATATTACATTCTATATATCTATTACAAATTATTATTAATTATACGTTTACCCATAATGCTTTAGACTAGAGAACAAAATACAGCTTTAAAAAAATTAACACCATCGAGATGACGAAACAATTGTAATGTGATTGACAGTTAATTTAAAGGAGAATTTTAAAGCGCGATTGTCTGAATACGAGACATAGATGCGATCGTAAGCGATAGCAGCGCTAGCCTTCCTAGAGACGACAAGGATCTATACTACTTTGTAACATACTTGCCTTTGCTGGTCGCCATAGAACTTGCTATAAATTACACGAAATATTTGATGTAATTTGGGTGAGCTCTTTCATTAATTTAACATCTATAAGTTCAACCTTTTCATTAGTATCTCGCGTGATGTTTAATTAGAAGTACAAGGATTTTATTATACGAAGGTCATTATTAGTTATGCCTCTGACCGAACTTTTCTCCGGGTAAATTTATATGAGAAAATCAACAATTTTCTTGCGTATTTCAGAAAAACTATGCATTGACAGTTTGGCAGTGACATACTATAAACATAAATGAACGATTTTCCAATTGTACATATATGTCTTATTTCATTTGCATACGTATTTTCATACTAATACATCTTTCTTTAGAAATGACAAATTACCAATTCATTAGATCTGAAAAACTTACTTTATCTATTTAAAAAGGGAATGATATTACTTTTTATATTTATCATTCTCTTGTCTATAAATATAACAATTTTTCTGTTACTTTTTCTAGCTCATGATGTTCAGTTTGCATGGCAGATAACAGATGGCTGGAAGCAAGATCATATTAACAATTATCTTTAATGCCTACTCCAAGGATTAATTTTTTATCAGCTTATCAAAGAACCTGTTACTGTCAAGATGAGTGTCAATATAGCGAGTATTCCTGATCTTTTTAATTTACTAGAATCTAATAAACTTGGGGTGGTAGAAGAAATAAAGCAAGTATTCCATGAACATTTCTTGTGTAGTAAGTAAATTATATCTTTTATAACGTATCTATGTTGTACTTTCATTTCCTATGATAAAATTCAATTACCATAGCAAAAGATAGCTGGCTTGTCAATGGTTTATTGGACTATTATCTTTCAACAAATTCTTTACGGACTGTTGAGGTACTGGCAGGTGTACGTGAACCACACGATAAGCATTTGTTAGATAGATTGGCAGAAGTTATTTCAAAGACTGGAAATAATGAGCAAAAAATTAAAGGACTTACTTTACTTGGTCATATTGCTCGTAAACAACCTACCTGGTTATATAAACTTGCAAATCATACTTTGTTCAGAGATTTGTTAAAATTGCTAAAGGTATTATATATCTTATTTATTAATAACATATTTTTATACAAAGATGTACAAATAATTTAATTTAATAAAACTGAAAATGAAAAATATCTTTTTAAGGTGGAAACAGATACATTGTCACTTATGAGTGAGCTTCTTTTATTGGTCATGTTGCTACCGATGTTACCTGCTGCATTAGGACCATATTTACAAGAAATTTTTGAAGTATTTGGCCACCTAGCTTCTTATTACTATCAACAATCATCAACACTTTCTCATCCTATACATATGACATCAAATACGGTACTTAGCAATATTGACAAAAATCATCTGTATCTATTACATTTACAGGTGAGTATTATTTATTCGTCAAAATTGTATAATATAATAAATGCCATCAAAACACAAAATAATATATTGTAGGTGGGATTATACAGTTTATTTCACAGGCTATATGCTATGTATCCCTGCAATTTCATCTCATATCTTAAACAACAGTATATTCAACGTGATCAATTGGCTACTTTTTCTCATACTATAAGACCAATGTTGGATTCTGTGCGTATGCATCCCTTCCTTGTTACAGCATCTAAAGATACAGAAATTTCTGCCACTAGGTATGAATTTAGTTATAATTTGTCAATTACTGTACCATATTGAAAATATTTCATTATATATTATAGATGGAAAAAAATGGAACATCACGATATTATAGCAGAATGTGACCGTTTTACGTTAGATAAATGTAGAGAAGAAGTATTTGGAGCCACTAACTCGCGATTTACACCACCTTTAGGTTAGTATTACTTATATAATATTATTCATATACGAAAGGTTATTTAAACTTGGAGTATTTATAGATCATTCTTCCAATTTTGTACCACTAAATATCAGTGGTGGAGTGACAACCACCGAGATAAGTAATGGAGATGAGGAAACATTTTGGTCTCCTAGTATGACAGTTCCACCACAGAGTCCATCATTCCAAAGTACATCTCATGAAGTTCGTTCAACTCCCTCAACGCCTAATACCAACAGAAGTGGTACATCTCCCCCAGAAGCTGCTGTAGAAGCTACGCCAGAAACGACACCTGTAAAGGTACGTCAATGTTACAAATAAATACATTCAGATGATTTAAAAATTACAATTCCATATAATCTAGGATGTTCGTAAGTTATCGAGGCCACCACCTGTAGGATCTGCAGCAGTTCGAGCACTTAGTATTTTGAGCAATGGTGCAGTAGTAACGCAAACATCGCGGCCTTCCACGCCTGTTCCTCTAAATCCTTCCATATCAACTATTGCCAATTCTGGGATGAGTTCTGGAGATACTGGAGCTAATGTACAAGGGTTTCTTTCACAAAAAATCAGTAAATTAATTGCTGACAGGCAAACTGTCGTTCAACAACCACAGAAATTAATAACTAATACTGAGGATGATAATAGTATTGTGGAAACTGACATAAGTCAAAATTGCAAGAACGATTCATGGCAAGAAGATCAAGAGGTTTTATTAAATAAAATAAATATTTGATTATATACATTTACCATTTCACAAAACAATACACTACACTATATTGTATATCAAAACTAAGGATGAACTTTATACATTACTGATATATATATATATATGTAAACTACAGGTTTTGGAAATTGTAAGCTTTCAAAATAGTGGCAGTCTTGACATTCAGAAATATAGGGAACAAAAGCCGGAATTTCAAGATGATAAACTACGTGGTACTATAGCAGATTTATCTCAAAAAGTTCATCAACTCCGAGTTTATTCTCAGTATCAACATCCAGTACAACATACAAATAAGAATTTAAATAAGGTAAGTTATAGAGTTTTTACAAATTATAATCAACTTTTAATTAGAAAATTTTTATGAAGATATTAAACGAAATCATATTTGATATAGTTACGAAGAACCAGATCATGTTCAGATATGAAAACGCAAAAAAGGATGGATAATAACGAAGGAAAAGAAACAACAAATTTCATGAAAAAACTCGAAGAAATTGGAACTCAAACAAATAGCATATACCGATACGAATGCTTGTTATTAGGAATTTTAGATCAAAAAGAACAAATATCTGAACAAAAAACTATTCAACACAATTCCGAATCGAGAGTATCACCAACCAGTATGCTTGATCGTTACGTTGATATTTGTGCCCGTGCAAGTAGTTTCTCTAGTGACAATAACAAAGCACGTAGGTATTGTATATGCAATATATCATGTACACGCGAGACAACTTTTCAATATAAAAATATTTTCTATTCTTTTTGAACACACTAGGCAGAAATTCTACAAAACTAAAGATTAATGAAGAAAATACAGAAGATGAAACAGAAGACGAAGGTAATTTAGATACAGATCATGTAAATCAATTGTTGCAACTAATGCAGATGCAGTTACAATTTGAGCGGCAGCGTAGAGAAGTACATGCTGAACGTAATAGAAGACTTCTTGGTAAATTAAGAGATTCGCGAGCATTAGTAGAGCATAACAATGCTTTAGTAAGTGTTAAAATTTAATGTTCTTAAAATTTTATGAATTTTAATTATCATTGGATATATTATTTCATTTGCAATCGTATAGACTGATCGGCTTAGAATGTTAGAAAGAGAGGTGGAATGTTTAAAAATTGAATTAGATAAAAGTAAAAGGGATAACCGGGACGCTGATGAACGATATAAAGATGCGTTGCACCATTGGCAAACGAAGGTTTGTTGTATATAAAATTTTATATTTTGCTAAAAGCTAATATCGAATTAAAATAACGTAATAATATTGTCAACAATCTGATACAAAGTGTGTAGAAGAGCAACGACAAAATCAAATTTTAAAAGATCGAAATGAATCACTCGAATTAGAGCTAAAAGAGGAGCAAAAAAAAATAGTTGAATGTGAACAAGAAAAACGTTCCACGGAAGCTGCATTGTTCGATGCAGGACATCAACTCAAAGAAGCATTGAAGGCAGCTAATCGTGCAAAGGAGTTGGAGCATACTCTCGATACTGTACAAAAGAAGCTTCTTCTTTTAGGAGAAGTAAGTTGAACGTAGATTCGATGAAAGCAAAATGTTTTACGAAAAAAATTTCTTACTTGTTTTATTTTTTTATAGGCACAATCGAAACTGCAAGAAAATGTAGGAGGACGATCGCCTACGATCAATCAAGAAGCGGCACAGATGCAACAAGCATATACAGAAGAAATGATTAGTAAATATTGAGTTTTATTTAATGAAATTGACAATAACAATATTCTCTATTTGGTATGATATATGATATATCTAAATCTTTTAACTTTAGATCTACGACGCCAATTAGAATCCCGTACTTCGCTCGTAGAAGTTTTAAGAGTACGTTTAGCTGAATTAGAAAATAAAGAAAATCGTAAGGAGGCACAACTCGTTGAACTTCAACGTTCTCTGCTAGAAATGAAGGATCAACATGAAACAGAATTAAATGCAGTTGAATCCAAATATAAGGCACAATTGGAAATTAATCTTCTATTAGAAGGTCGTATACTCGAACTTCATGGTACACTCGAGAGTATAACTTGTGGAGCGAGTACTAGTGCTGGAAATCTTCCATCTTCTGCATCTCCTAAAGAACGTACTCCTCCTTTGTCAGTCAGTTTAGCTTCGTCAAGCGAGGGTAGCCTTGCCTTTATTCACTCCAGCACTGGGATAATGAACGATTGCTGTGATTCTGCAGGTGAAATTCCGAATCTGCAAGCGATTGTTGAACCTATCCCAAGTAATCAAGTTGCTTCACCATCCCGCTCGAATCAACAACGACAATTTCCAAAGCAAGATTAACATTGTATTGAAATCATTCTCTATTAAACAGGCCTTTGTTTCGCATCATTGCAAGTTATGTCTGGTGCTGTGCTGATCATAAATCAGAAGAAAGTTATTTGTAGCTTTTTATTACTAGATTAGTTGTAATTTACAAAATCTTGTTATTACGCGATTGCCATTTACAAGTGAAGAGACATGTTACTTAATCGAGTTATTAATAATGGTCAACCTTTACTGTTCATAAACGAAGCAAGAATAAAAGGTTCAAATATTTTATGAAAACTTCATAACATTACTTTTAACTCACGGTCCTCCCATTGTTTATAAAAGAATTATTTCTTTCCAACATTGATAAAAACGAGAAATGCTTTACTAATTATTTATTTATTACACATAAGTATCAAAAGACGCATTAAACATATTTAAAATAGTATCTAACTTCGTTCAACGATCGCAATCTTTTTTCTATTTTATTGTTTAATTTTGCGTCCATTTCTGTCTGTTGGCAACTATTAAAACTTTGTTTCATTAAGTTGTATCATTTTTTCAAAGCTATTGAAATGATCGAAGTACGTTCGAATATATTTTGGATTGGAGTATATTTAAATTATATTTGAAATCATTATAAAAAATGTAAAAAACAAATTAGGTAAATTATTTCAATTATCGTAACATGACCTTTTTATTGTATAATAACATTTACACACATCTTTAAATATATACTGTAATCAATTGTACTATAATGTTGGTACTTATAGATTTTTCAGTAATGTAAGTATATCCCATTGCAAAATCAAATAAAAACAGTGAATTGAATACTTATTAACATCACGGATGTTAATATACATTTCTAATATATTTAAGTACATATGTTAAAATCAATCAAGATCAACTTGAACGTGAAATATTCTATCAAATTAATTATCCTTTTTGTTGCCTTTTATAACTACAATAGAAAAATAAGTATGATTAGATTATATTTAATCTCTGCTTCTTTTAATACGTTTGTAATTCTTGACTTATAGTCATTAGAATAGCATCATCTGGATTGGCATAACTAGCTAAATCTGGAACAATTTTAAAAGTAAAACATTTACAATGTAATATATATGTAGCTAAGATATATTATAAAATATCCTTACTCACGATTATGACCTTGCGTGGTATATATTTTGCGTAATAATAATTGCATAAGCCAGAAAATACTTAGCCATACAAGAACACCAACTGAAAAAACTCTAAATGCTATAACACCTCCATATACATCCATTATCCATCCACATAATAAAGTACCACTTGATACACCTATGATTAAAATTTACACTGTGAACCCTTCATTTTCTATATCATATTCAAATTAAATAATATAATGAAGTTTGAATTATACTAACCAATTCCTTCGAAAATAGCACCTATTAATCCTTGTATAGTAGCTTGAGTACCTGGAGGAGTTACTTTGTCACCATAAGATACCATTGTTGGCCAACAGAGACCATATGATGGACCATGCAATATTTCCAATGGTAAAAATAGCCATGGATTTGATATTACACTATATCCCATAAACCTTAAAGAAATTTCTTATTATTATTTAAAAACTATTAACTAACAAATATTTTTTTTTTTTTAGACAAAGTTAATTTTCGAAGCTTACCTTATTGAATAAATGAGTAATACAAGACTCATAATATTTATATGACCAAGTTTTTTCAAAATACTTCCTGATAAGAAATTAAAAGGTAATTCTGCTAAGAAACATTGTATGCCAATCAATAGACCTTGGAGAGTTTTAAGCCATTTTGTTTGTGTAATTGTAGCTAAATTTTCTGTATGCCAAAACAAGAAGTTCCATATTACTCCTGTACACATTCCAGCACCTATGCACCACCATCCAAATACCCATATATTAGCCTCTTTAGTGACAGTTAACAACTCCCTCAGCATTGATGGTTCTTCTTCAGAGCATTCAGGATTTTTCTGTAACGATACTGCTTGCTCCCATTACCTGCCAATTTTGATTCTTTTGATAAATAAGCAGAACTATGCTTCTATAATATGAACTCATATAACTTCAAACACACCTTTCTCAATCTAGCTGACATTATAATGTCAAGAATCATAAACACCAACATGATAAAAAATATACATGTATAATCCTTTTGAATTTGTCCTTCACTAAAAATATCTACCAAGTATCCTGCACTTATACCAAAAATTCCAAATCCAATGCTTCCCCACATCTTTTGTTTACCATAATCATTTCTTCTCTCATTTCCTAAAGTATATAATATTAAGGTACTGTTACATCATAACATAATAAAGTAATATAAACTTTGTAAAGAAAAACTATATGTATCTAGTAATAATACAAACCAAGTAAATTGAAACAAATAGAATCTGCTATGCTAACCACAACAGCCATGCAAATCCAGCTCACTATAGAAGCCCATAAAAATATATGAAATTGATATGTTAAAACTGTTGCGGATACATTATAATTATCAGATTCATGTAATAATTCATTCAAGGCTGGATGTTGACAAGATGCAATACATGAAGTTTTTAATAATTTTCTGCAAGCTGGTGGATGTGTATTTCCATAGGAAAAAGTTACATTAGAAACTCTTAGGTTTGTACAGTTTTTCTCCTAAAATAAATAAAATTCATCAAAAAAATTTACTATGAACTTTTTAAAGATAATTATGTAACAATTAACTTACAGGTAAATCTTTATACATATTAATTGTTGCTACAAAATCGAATGTTTCATTCAAAAAGATATTAGAACTATTCATAGAACAGTATAATGGATTCCATAGACACAGTTCTTCATAAGCTCTTTGAGAAGCTTTACAAGATAGCTAAAAACAAAATATTATAAAGATCTTATTCAAAAGAAGAACTTTATACAATCTTTGCACAGGCTATCTTTATACTAGTACCTGACTTTAATAATAATACCTGACATGTAGGATTATCCGTAGTTTCTGCAGTTGCTATTACAGCGTGCATTATTTCATCAGAAAATCCTTTCTTTGAACATACTTCTAAAAATAAGTCTCCTTCACAAGTAAGAGTAATATTTGCACTTGTTTTAGATTGAGGTATAAAATAAATTGAAAACAGACTTATGGCAAGCAATGCTTGAAATATTAAGAAAAAAGTTTTAGGAAGATTAAATTTATCAGCTAATCCTCCAAACAATGGTTTAGCAATCAAGCCAGATATAGGTAATATTGTATATATTGTACCGACCAAAATTCCAGAGAAACCCAATTGTTTTGCAATTGTAGGTAAAAATGGTAATACTGGTCCAGTAGCTAAAATGAAAAAATGTTTTATTAGAATTAGAATTATCTCGTTCTTAAGTTACATGATACTTACCAGCATTAAATAAGAAATAATGTGCTTTGATAGAAAGAAGATTTTTGTCTATGTTATCAAACATAATGTAAAAGACTATTGTTACTACAATCCGAACTATATAAATTATTTACACTGAAATATTATCCGAACTAATTTATAAATAAAAGATCACATCAGATATAGTACATTGGTGTAAAAATTTAAAAGATAATTAGTAACTTTTGCAATGTTAATTAAAGAGATATAAAGCTTAATATCAATGAAGAATACTAATAACTTCTTATATAAAGTAGATATCCAAGATTTTTGTTAAAAAAAGGAAACTTCCCATTTGATTCTAACAATTATATATTTTTTCTTATGTTACGCACATAATGCAAATAACATAGTGGGAAAAACTTCCTGTTGATTATCAACTTTTTATACGATATCTTATCGTATCATGTAAAGTTTATGTCAGGGTTGTACAAAACTATATCAATTGTATTTTCTTTTTATAATTATCTGTAATTATAAAGATAAATAACCAATATAGTTTAGAAAGATTATGTATTCAATAGAGGTAATTACCTACGTTCGATTAGTTAAAAATATACTTTTATCTACTAAAAGAAAACTATTTATACAGTTTTATTTATATAAAATTATTTATTTCAAAGAATTTAAAAAAAATAGCTGAATGAAAAACAATTGCAAGTACAAGAAATAACTGATAGTTGACAACAGTTTTTGAGCTAAATATTAGATCGTTGAAGCGTTAAATCGTAAAAGAATCGTAAAAGAGATGTGAGAATAATCTCTGGGAAAACGATTTTATATAGAAAAGTAATCTCGACTAACGAACCAGTTATTCATAGGTGCGCTAGTGTCGTTAGTACCCGTATTTTTATGATTCCTTTAATATCACTTGATTATTATGGTTGCGTGAGAGCCAATTACATTAAAACTCTTATCACGCAAATTAATAAGTTGGTAATAACAAAAGTGGTATATTTTTGTTTGAATTTCAGTCAAAGTCATAACTGTGCATTAGCGAGAGCTTTTAACTCTTTACTAACAATCATTTAATCATGTCAAAAGATATGAATATGTATTCACGTTTTATTGAATTATTTATAATACAGTAAAACTGAAGAATTTTTAATCATAATTATTTGTAGATGAGGAATTCCATTTTTAAGAATTATCATCATCATCATTATATAAAGAATTTTCTTATCAAAATTATTTTTCCACAAAAAAAAAAGTATATTTATTCTTGAAAAATAATTATGATAAAAGTTTTATGAATAATGTAGGAACAAAATATAGGACTTGGACTAACTCATTTATCATGAGCAGTAATTTTATAATTATTCATTTTCTTATATCTCACTAATAGCGAAGAAATGTTACATATAATTGCAATAGAACTTCACTTACAATTTAATCGTTCACTTTTTTATATAGTATTTCTATTATTTAATAACATGACAAAAATTATAACGTATTATATCACAAAAATTATTTATTTGAAATTGATACGATTTGATATTATATATACAAACATACAGATATATAATATCTTATAATATTATATTATATTAATGTCAATATATATACATATACATATATATATATATATATATATATATATATATATATATATACATATACACACACGTATACACCGAGTTTATTTATATCATGAACTGCTTGCTTGTATCATTGATTGATTATCTATTTGCATATAGAATTGTTCTCCAAACCACTCTCTATGCATCTCCAAGTAACTGTAAGTAAACATATACCATAGATATATCTTTTTTGTTTAATATTATTACTCGCCTTATTCATTTCAATATTTCGTAAATTACCTGAGGAACATATCTAAGTATTTCATTAGAAGTTTTAATTTTTTATTTGGAATATCAGCAGACTGCAGCAAATCGGGTAGTATTACTGAAATAAAAAAATAAGAAAACAAAAAAGAAAATTAATCTAAATAATAAAAATATTTTACAAGAAATGATTTTTCATATAAATAAATAAACACACCAAATAGACGTGTAAGATGAATAGCACCATAATATGTAGAAGGATTTGGAGTATTATTACCACAAATTGAAGAATCTGGTATTAATCTCCATTTATTCGATTGTTGTAACAAAGCATTAATCTGTGCAGAGGTAATAATAGGCATTCTCAATGTTACACCACGTGGACTAGAACATCTGGAGCTTGTACTTGCTATGCTATTGAAAGAAATTCGTAACCAGTGAAGTTTTATATATATATATATATTCGCATAAATATACTAATGAAAAGAAATACCTTGATAAATTTCCTGGATCTGTTTTAAGATCGTCAAAAGATCGTAATTGTCTATTTTCATCGACAGAACCTACTCTGTATGATCTTAATCTTCGTTTAGAATTTATTGTATTTTTTGAAGTAGACTCCATGTCTTGTTCATGTTCTTGAAATGGGGGCAAATGAGCATATTCGGTATCTTCAAATTCTTCTTTGATTGAAATCTCTACATTTCTTAAAATAATATCAAATATATACATAAGATTTTTTTTAAATAATTGAGATCATAATTAATATCTTTTTGTAGTTGCGAATTTGAGACAAACATTTTTTTACTTACTCGATTGATTCCTCTTTTATCATTTGTACCTGTTCTGCATATAAAAAGGAGGATTTCAAGGTACAGTATTGTTCCCTTTCTTGTCTATATAGTAAAAGATCATGTAATGTGAAGTCAAAATATATACGTAACCCATCTGCTATTTCTCTGCATATGTTTACTTCATTTATTGTTTTTTCTATGGAATTATTTGCTTTATTTCGTTGTGGTTTGTCTGGAATATTTGTTAATTGAGTTGTAGTAAAATGCTGCACCCATGATTCCAGAATGTTTGAAACGGTTGGTTGTGCAGGTAATACAGCTAACTAAAAAATGTCCAGAGATTTTAAAAATAATAAATATAATTGAAATACGTATGCGAGGATACATGAATAGAGATATTACCTTGTTTTTACTAGTGATTAAATCATGATCCAAATCCAAGATTCTTTTCAGGGTGGTACCTATATCAAGATCAACTCCTGGTTTAACACTTGCACCAGACTGACTTCCTCCACCACTACCTTCATCGTCGCTACTTTCACCAACATAGTCTGAACTACTCTCACTATCTTCTTCTGTAATAACTTCCTGTAAGTGGAAAATGTAAAACATATTTTCCAGTCTAACAATATCGTTATCAAAGATAAAAGAATAATACCTCTGTGTCATAATCAGCCTGTTGTCCAGAACTACCATCTTCAGAAGATCCAGTAGTAGCCGAAGTAGCTCTACTGCCACCACTTCGTGCTCTCCGTCGTGGTTCTTGATTTTCTGATTCGTTTAGACGATCTGATAATTTGTGACTTCTTTTCTTACGTTCTCGGCGATATAAGTAGGCTCCCCTTATTTAGATAGATGAATTTTTGAATAAATTTTGAAGAGTGTGAAAAAGTTACAACTACATTTCAGATCTACATAAATAATATTTATGATAAATATTAAGGAATTATAAAATGTTGATTTTTAATGTAGTAGATATATACAGTTGAAGTTGAGCTTTTTGTGCAAGGTCTCTCTGAAGTTGACGATTTTCTTCTGTGTCTTTTAGAACGTATTCTTCTGTTACACATCGATCCCATGAAGAGTTCCATCCCTATATAAAACAAATATCTTAAGATACAACAAAATACAAGTAATGTCGTAATGAACATTTTAAGTTTCTCACTTGAAAATGTATCAAATATTCGACTGCTTTTCTTCCACGTTGATCTTTATTAATTATAACATCTAAGACCTACAAATAGTTATATACACATTATATATTTAACGTATTCTGATAAAGATTTTCCTACCTTAGAATCATATAACACTTTAGCTTTCGTAGGATCAGGCTCATAACAGAGTACTTTTTCACCATCACAAAATTTAAATTTTGGTCCACGCGTCGAAACCATATTGTTATACACGTTTAATAAAAAATATCGTTAAACAAATCGATAAAGCGTTAGCTTACTGTTCAACCATAACCTATTAACTTATTCTAGAAACAAATCAACACGCATTGTTTTCAATTGCAAATGTAGATAATTCCTAAAAATAGAATTTCTACAAATAATTATAATAACTACTAACTTTTCAGCAACCGACAAAACGCGAATGCATATTCATATCTTCTAACACGGCAAAATGATTGTTGACGAAGAATTAAAAACTTTTATTAATCACAGTTATAATCTAACCTTGAGTGAAATTCAAACAAAAATATAATATATTTACACACACACACACACACACACATATATATATATATATCTTGCAATGACATTTACAAAACACATTAAGGTTGTTGTCCGTAGTAGCGTATGTGACTTCAGCGACAGGTATGGACAAAATATGAACTACGAACGTGATAGGGAAATACTATCCCCACTATACGCCTATTCATCGATATGTAAGCTTGTATAGGTTATACCTTCCAATGCGTAGTTTAACAATCAAGTTAGTGTCTGATAGAAATTTTTATATGTAATAAAAATAATAGTGCATCTGACAGAAGGAAGACAAATTCCAGATTATACTTCTCTGAAGATAAATTAATTGAAAAACTTCGTTATTATACAATTTTCGTAAGTGTTCGTAAACTTATACAAATAGCTAAAGCGTATTTAAGTTGCTGTTACTTAGATATTACTTGCGATGAAATATATAATATAAAATATAATATATAAAATCTCGAAATGTACATAACATCTTGTTTAAATAATTATAAAATAGTCGCAAGTATTCATTATTTAAACATACACGTATAAAAAGAGAGAATTACGATATTTACTCGGAATATAAAAAGAAAACTTCTATAACTATCGGAAACTGTCAAGTGTACGTATGCTTGACATTAAATGTAAGCGAATTAAAATTATTTTATATTTAACGTGTTACGAACTATGGAATTTCTAAGCAAATGTACTATTGTTTAAATAGAGATTTTGTTTTGAAATGAGATTTCGTTTTTGTTGATTGAGCGAACGCAACGCGACTCCAAGGTCAATATTTATCCGCGTACGAATATATAAAGTTATTTCATATTCACGTGTTACACTAATATACTATTGTTTAAATATTAGTTTATTGTACTCCGGATATATTATATATTGTTTAAATAATTATAAAATTATCGAAAATTAATAAAGTTGTTTAATCTTAAACGTTTGGAAAGAGCTTCGATGCTTACTCGTTGGAATGTAAAAGAAGACTGAAATGATAAATATCAAAGTCAGTCGAACGTTCGTTTTTGTTGATATTAAATGTTGTCAACGATGTGGAGATCTCAGTTTAATTGTGTATAAATATTAAATTGAAATTATTTTATATTTAACATATATTACGAGCTATGTAATATTTAAACGAATATATGTATTATTTATTAAATATTAGTTTATTGTACTCCGTGTACATTGTATAATTAATTATGAAATTATTTCAAAATTATATATTATATCTAAGATTCTTCATAAAGGACTATCAATCGAAGGCTCATTAAAATGTCTGAATAAGTGAACATGACAAATGAATCAATTTTTAATAGATCTGAAAATCTCAGTATCAGCTTACGCAACAAACAAGGAAACAATCGTCTATTTCGCGTATACAAAAAAATATATCACTCTATTGTTTATATGAAAATCAGTAATGGGAATGAGAGCTTCGTCTCTTTTGCCGCAAAGTTCAAGAGGCGCCACAATACAAAATTTTTTTTTCATGAAAAATGTTGAAAACATCGTTTACGCCAACAGTGAATTCAGACGTAATTCGTGAACGTTTTTAACGAACAAGATTTCATCTTATAAATAAAGGTTTAAGCGAGTACATGGCTTTTACGATTTTCTTTTTTTTTTTTTTTTTTTTTTTTTTTATACTTTTATGCATAAATTATTGTCGAAAAAATATTTTTTACATGGCATTTTTCAAAGAAAATAAATTTTTTTCAAAAATTCGAGAAAAGTCATGTCCTCGTTTAAACTTTTATCTTTACAATGAGAGCTTGTTTATCAAAATCGGTCAAGAATTATGCCTATTGTCATTATAGGCGTAAACTATTACAAAATTAGTGGTGATGAACAGAAGAAAATAAAAACATAATATATGATTATAAAGAGACGAGTAAAAGCGAGTGTCTTTCCGTGTCGTCGTAGTTGGGTTCTTACCGACGGAGTACGTAAGAAAGTGAGGGAAGGAGAAAGAGAGAGATGGAGGGAGAGAGAGAAAGAGAGAGAAGATGAACGCGGATTGGTGTAGCGGAAAAGGAGGGCAAAGAGTGGGGGAAACATCCTGGCACTCTTTGCGCGCGTTTGTGAAACTTGTTAGTCGCGTCGTCGCGTAGTAGTGGTGCGTACTTATATGCGAAGTGAGGTTACATTAAAGAAAGAGAAAGAGCGAGAGAGAGAGAGAGAGAGAGAGAGAGAGAGAGAGAGAGAGAGAGAGAGAGAGAGAGAGAGAGAGAGAACGGTAAAAGAAAAGACGACGGGACTCGAAAACGTAACGCGACCAGAAGTTCGCTTTTGTTTCGCCGTGTATATACGACAAAATAGCTGATGTCACAAAAAGAGAGGAAAAACGAAGGTGAATATAAGGTGTTTGATCTAATTATATTGAAAATATAGAAAGTGTTATCATCGATGAAACCACCCATCATTGGGTGGGATACTTCCGAAGTATTATTTTCAATAAATTTGTCGTCAATAGATCTGCGCCGGGCAAACAGGTAGTTGTTGCGAGAGTAGGACGCCGTTACTGAGTCCGTAACTTTCATCGTAGTTGAGGACTTAGAAAGAAAATCTGTGTCATCGCTATTATCATCATCATCATCATCATCATCATCATCATCATTATCATCATCGTCATATTTATTATTATCGACGTTGAAGAAAGAAAAGGAAAGGAAAGGAAGTGTGCACGATTAACGGCGAAGAGGACGAAGAAGCGATTTTTGAATCGCGTTGCAGGTAAGAGTTTATGTTATTCGAACGTGTAGATCTATTTCAACCGTCGTCGTATGGCTACTAGCGGTGGGTAGGGTCACATACAAATGTATTTTCGTCTCTTGATTTTTCGTTTAGTCGTAACCTTTTTTTGATCTATTACGCACGACATAATTTTCCAATATTCGTTCGTACGTTTTTAGTGACATGCGTCTAGAACATTGCGTTCTATTTTTTTTTTTCTTTCTTTTTCTTTCCTTTTTTTTTTCTTTTCATCGTTAGAAACGCATACTTTTCCTTTTGTACTACATACGCGACGACAGTGGCCATTCTTATCGAATTTTCCAAAGTCGTCATTTCTACGTCGTCCATTAAAATAACCTTCTTTTGATTTTATTATACGATTCGATACGATCTTTATCGACCTAATATCGTTTACTCATTGTTATCATAATTATACTCGTTTCAAAATTATGCGTGATGTTAAAAAATTTTTGCGTGACATATTAAGATAACACGCTCGGGTTAATAGTCACATTTTTTGAGATATGCGTGCAGGTATTTATACGCGAGCAAAAGTATTACAATATTTTACAATAATATTATGAGCCTTAAATGGAGTCATAGTTTCAATCAAGAAATTTAACGATCAACAAGATATTTTTTTTTTATTTTCAAAGTTCCTTTTCATTATTCTTAATATTACGATTACATACGTTACAAAACGAATATCTATGATTGGACGACGATTGATTGATCGAAGATCGTTAAGCGTATTCAAACGGTATATTTGATACATCATAGTATCATCCTTAACGCGCATGTCTCATATCATATATATATATATATATATATCTGTCCGTACATCACATAAAAGAGTTACGTGTTACGGCAATCTTTCAATAATACGAGGCATAGATCGTACTCATCATTCCTTATTTTTGACTTATATGACTTCATACCATAAGGTAACATTAAATTATTTCATTTTATATCTCTTTTACTAGACATGAACATTATAAAGTGTCAAATAAAAAGAATCAAATAAAAAGAAAAAAGATTCGACGACACTTTTATTTTCGATTCGTAAAGATGTAAATATCCATCGGAGATTCTGATTGGTCGAAATTGGCGCTCAATATGTCGGTCGTAGGATTGGTTAGAAAACGAAAAGAAAAATGGCCGACTTTAAAGGGTTCGTTTTACTTTTTTTTCTTTCTCTTTCTTTTTCCATTTTTCATTTTATTTTTTGTTTCTTTGTGATACATCTAATTAACGATTACTCAACTGTATCTCATCAGACGTGCTCCATTGTCGATCCTCTTCCCTTATCTCATCGACGCAACGCGTTCACGCCTTTTACGCCCGTACGATAGCACGTAATCGATCGGGGCGGTGTTTTCTCATATTCATCTCGTGTTCCTTCGTCGTCGATCGTCGTCAAAACCATCCTATCGAGGTATGTATGTACATACATACTCGATACGTACTTACTTACGTCAAACCAAAGGACGAGACGAAATGTATCGATCTCGAAGAAGCTTTTTCTTTCTAATCTCTAATTCACATACCTATCGACCGACGAATCCGTCTCTACGTCGCGCTTTTTCTCAAACGCTCATCCATCGAAACGACAATCTTCTTTTATTTCTTTATTTCTTTACTTATTTTCCTTGTAAATAAATTAATACGGTGTCTTATTTTTTTATATACGTATAGACAGTGAATATCGTATAACGTGATCATTTGAACGGATTATTAAATAAAATTTTATTATAGATATATATATATATATTTCTTTATTCTCTCAGTGAGTGCTACGCACAAATTTATTTTTATACTTTTTGTAATTTATTTATCGTTTTCTTTGAATCTTTAAATCGGTTAGATTTTGAAATGTGCGGAGGTGGACTCCTACGTGATGATCACTCCTATATATACATATATATCTGCTGCACTCCATTTAGCGCTTGGGACTTATTAGTGACGTAACGCGTTAATTCGTACGTAGTAAATAGTTTTTTAACGTCGGTGGTACAACGTTATTAGGATAATCACTTCGAACAATTCACACGATTTTATTTCATCGATAAATTGTGAACGTTACATCATTGACCTCATTAAAATCTTTATTTTTTTCATTTTCGGTAATATGTAATATTATTGAACTCCATTCCCTATTCTATCTGATTCTTCTACGTATTATTGTTCGATCCTAAACATTTTTTTTTTTTAGATATTAAAAATAAACAGAAAGAATGGATCAAGGATTTCCTGGTCAACATACGACAACAACCACCGTCACTACTACGACGACCACCATTCAACCTAATGTACGATTTGATCCATCTTATGTGAGAACATTACCGGGTATTCTCAAAATTGTTCAAGTGGTAAATATAGTATTCCTATGTATGCACAGCACGAGCAAAATCTTTCCGTCCAATTAACTGTTTCCTCTCTTTCAGATATTAAATCTCTTGGGATTCATATGCATCACTGTTTCGATTTATAGTAGCCACAGTCGAGGAGGATGGTTCAATACCGTGGCTATGGGTGGCTTTTGGTTCACCGGTGTTCTCCTTGTTCTTTATTTATTCCATATTGTTGAGAAGTTCTCCAAAATTCCATGGTTAAAGATCGTAAGCTTTCTATTTCATTAATTTTTCTTTCGTGAAATTTCTTGTATTTTTATTGAGAAAAAAAAAGAGAGAGAGAGAAAAAATTGTTATCTTTACTTTATCATTGTTTCATTATAATGACTCATATCAAAGCATTTAGGTTATCGACGCCTTTACGATTTTACTAAAATAATATTTCGTATGAAACGTGCCGTAACCAATTATCTCTCTCTCTCTCTCTCTCTCTCTCTCTCTCTCTCTCTCTCTCTCTCTCTCTCTCTCTCTCTCTCACTCACTCTCCCTTCTCTTTCTTTTTCTCTTTATCTTTCTCTCTCTCTCTCTCTCTCTCTCTTTCTCTCTTAAAGTGATCTCTCAAGTGAAAGCACGTTGGAAAGTTTAGACAAATTATTTATAGACGTACAATTATAAGAGAATAAAAGAAATATATGTTTTATGCTTTATATAAATTAAATATTGTTTTATATAACTTACATTAAAAAAATGATATGCTATTTTACTTTTGATAATTCAAGAGGTCGATGATCTCTTTCTCCTTATATAGATAAAATTAAAATAACATTTTTTAGTTTTATTTTCATCATGTTAATATTTCTTCATAGGAATTCATATTCTGTTCGATTTGGACGGTGTTTTATCTTTTGGCTGCTTCTTTAGCAGCTGATTACGGCCGGGTTTCTGAATCTTTCGCCGTTGCAGCGGTGAGGAAATTTATATATATATATATATATATATATATATATATATATATATATATCAAATCATTTAAAAAAATCAACAGATTATTTCTACGTTCCTCATTTTCTCTTTTCTTTCTTATTTACAGTTCTTCGGTTTTTGTGCCATGGTAGTGTATGGTTATGACGCTTGGTTGAAGTTCAATGCAGCGAGAAGCGGAGCTTTGGCTCAGGGTCAACATATGCCAAAACAAGTTTCAACCGTTACCAGTCCCGCGTATTAATTTTTATAGGTATATGTTAATATATCTGTAGTAGTTGATGACGAATGAAAAGCATGAAGTCATCGAAAGAGAGCATGAAGTCACGATTTTCAACACGAATCTCCTTGGACGATCTATAATATTGGATTGATCATTCGCGAATGATCATCATCGATGTAGAAGATGTCTTTTTTTTTCTATTTTACACGATATTAGTATTAAGTTATAATAAGTTATCATTCGTTTATTTAACTCATTCGAATCTCCATTGTCGTGTCTGATGAAAAGATACGACGCGTTGTTCGATGCTGTATAGTTGAAGCGAGTATACAAGCACAAAGCTCTTTATTGTGTCGCTTTTTTTCGTTCTAAGATGTCTGAGCTTCAAGCCTTTAATTCCTTGAAAGTTTTCAAGGACAGTATATAATATTTAAATATCTATTTAAAAAATTAATATTAATTCTACAAATGGAATGATTTTAGTGTTCTTATCATATAGCCAAGACTAACTTTTATCCGTCTTATTAATATATTTTTTTTTCTATCTTCATATTCCGCGCGCGTGTCGTACAATGAATAATTATTATTAAATACGGCGACATCTGTGAACTTGCCGATGACCAAACTTTTTTTTTAAAGAAATTCGCGCTTATTCACAAAGCTGTGAGCGTAGGGAACACAAGTTATTAAGTTTAGCGATAATATCGACCATCGATTGTTAATGTTTAGATGATATTTAATGTTGTTTATTTGAATCAGCAGAGTTGATCGTTGTTCGTTGTTTTTTAAAGCAATATCTATAAAATCGAATATTTACGTACATCGTACAAACGAGCACATATCCTTGTTTTTTATACTCATCGTATACGTAGACTTTTTTAAATATGTCCTCTTCACGCTATGGGCAATATAAAGTATATATGTATGTATGTATCTATACATATGCTAGTTTCACCGCATATCGTAAAATGTTACGCTTATGAGATCAACCATAATTGAATGTTGCTTTACGATACGCCTTATCATATCAGCATCTTGACGAGTCATCGTTTAGACTTGTCAAGAAAATATTATTTTAAATACGCTTAGCGTTTTTATAAAAAAGGCGTTGCCTTATAGTAAGTACTTACGTAAAATATTATGCGAATCATTTATAAAAAAACGTTGACCAAATAATCCCAATATATATATATATATATATAATCGTTACGAATAAATTAGTTAATTGTTTCACGTTACTCATACCGTGATTCATACGATCACGTTAAAATTGTGTGCGTAGAATGCGTTGTAAACTATATTTTTATTACTTTTTATTCGATCGACTCGATACAGGTACATCATATGTATAAATATATATACGTCGTAGATATATTAAACTAAATAACTAATTTATTAATCTTCAGCGATGTGAATGCGTGTATGACGGCGAAGCGTAGAAGGTGTGGGGGGAAGGTATAAATCGACGAAAATAAAATCAATCGGATGAAAACACTTTTTCAAATCTAAAGGGGTAAACACGCATCCTTTGGCGTTTCTGTCCCAACCACAATTCGCTCTCTCCCTTTTCACGGATTTAATATGCTCCGATCGCAAGAGAGGTTTTTATAAAAGTACATATATATATATATATGTATGTATATACGTATATATGTAATATATATATATAAAAATACATAGTGTTATTTCTAGAGTTATAACGTTGGATTTTTAAAGAAAAGTCGAGAGTATAGTCTTTTACGAAAATCGATTAAGTAGTTAGAGTTTTTCTATTTTCATAAGCGTTTGATTGAACGATACCGATTTCTATATCTCTCGAATAGTCTTTCGTAGACTTAAGCATATATGAAAATCTGGATCATCAGTTCCCGTACGTAGGTCGAGGACGACGTGCCTGTTTCTTACCCATATTAGAAAGATCAATGGTTTTGCCATCAGGTAGCACTAATTTGTTCTCTTGATAATCGACAAAGCCATTCTCCTCTTCTTCCTCCTTTTGTTCCTCGTCACACTTAATTCCAGTCTCGTAGGTGTATTCCCGTCTAACTCCATCCGGGTCGACGTATCCATATTTACCACGAGTTATGCAATCGGTGCCAATGATCTCTTCCTTGTAAGAACCGTCGTCGTTCTCGAAGCCCCAGGTGATTGAACCGTCGGCATTGTCGTTACGATATCGTCTTATTATCTGTGCCATTATGAAAATACAAAGAGAATGTAAAGAAAATTTAACGATCTAGAGTCAAGGTATATAAGTACCTGTTGAATCATTAACGAGGACTCACCTGTGCTACTGGCTTCTTTCCACGGGAATCATAAATCTGTGTAGGTTTAGATGGTTTAGGTGTTCCTCTTATCTGATCCCTAAATGGTGATTCCTCAACAATTGGTTGTTTTCTTGGTTTCGTTGGTTTTGGTGTTGTTCGATATTGGAAAGGAGGAGCCGGCGGTAATGCACCTCTACCACTTGGCACTGGAGATGCCGATTGATAAGGACGTCCTGGGCCAGACGATTGTGATATTGCCGATGGACCACTTGGTCTTTGTGAATCACTCGGACCTGTATTACCGGCCGATCTTGAAATATTTTCATCGCTAATTTCTTCCTCATCCTCATCTGGTTCCAAGCTATGATCGTCCTGATGTTCATGATCACGAGATATCTCGTGTGAACGTTCTTCCTCTTCGCTATCCTCTTTCACTGGTTTTACCTGCTGAGGATAATTCGGTATTGATGCGATCGTTGGTAGGCCTGGTCTATTGAGTCTTGCAACTGGGAAGGAACCTGTTGTTTGGCCATCGTCCGCTCCTCCTCTAGGTCTGACGATAAAAAGGAATTAGAATTAATAATGATTTCGTCCTTTATTATTTCTTTTTTTATTCGGAGTTATTAACATAACTTACGGATCTATAAAAAAAAATAAATAAATAAATAAATATCGACAACTTCTGTACATTTATTTATATCGATTATATATACATATATATAATATTCTGTTATAGATTAATTTAACTAGCATATATGGTACCTGAACGTAATTGGACGACGTATTCGTTGATTTGCAAAAACTGATTGCGAAGGTGCACTTGGTCGTGCTATCGGTAACCTCTGATATCGTGCAGATCGAATAGCTGTCGGTAGAAATTGTCCTCTTTGTGGGCTACCACCAGCTCCTCCATCCGTAAACTGTGTCGAAGCGAGTCCAACGACGCACGCCAACAACTAGATGAGAATTAAAAAAACAAATACACAATTCGTGTTAATTTTTCTTTTTATTTTTTTCCCCATATTTCTCTCTCTCTCTCTCTCTCTCTCTCTCTCTCTCTCTCTCTCTCTCTCTCTCTCTCTCTCTCTCTCTCTTTTTCTTCAGAAAATATTTCCAGCTTCGAGCAGCTAGAATTCATTTCAGGTTAATCTAGTTTGCAGGTATGCGGTGGCTATAGCTCAGCACTGCACGCAGCATCAGAAGAAAAAAAACATTCTAGATATATCTCGTACTTTCAATTCAACATTTATTTACTTTTACATTTTTCATGCTGTTTCTTTTTTTTTTTGTGCATTTACTTTCTTTTTTTTGCCGTATTTTTCTTTTCTTTTTTATTCGTCTTTTATTTTTTTAATTTTTTTTTTCCTTCATAGTCCTCAACGAGTTTTCTACGATAGTTGTTTTATACGGGAAGTTGTAGGTACGAGTGATCGACTTAAATGTCAGTCGATTAAACGGTAATGTCTATAACCGCGTATAAAAGAGAATGCGTCGCCATACACGCATGTGTTACATGACATCGTCTGGCCCACCAGTCGAATCACTTTCTCTTTTCTTCATGGTACTGCTCATTTCATATATTCGTTAAACTTTCTCATCGTAATTGCGATACCTGATATGTGCTTGTTCTTATCTCATCGATTATGTTCTTTACAAGGTTATTTTTTTATATTTAAGACATTTTGATGGTTAAAAAAAAAAGAAAAAGAAGAAAAAGAAATGATATATAGCCCAACGTTTCTCGATTCTTTTGCCATGCATATTTGTTTATAATGATATCGCCCAATACATTTGTTTGTAATAGCATCACGATCCAAATATTTATAATATAACATTCTTTAGTTCCTGATAAACTGGAATCACTGTATATTATTTTTAAAAAATATAGATGTTCATTAATCGCTATCCTCGCTTTGTTCTGAAGTAGTGGTCCATTATAAAATTTAATGCGCTTCTTTATTGGTTGAGGAATATTGATAATATATCTATATCTTATATAATTTAAATATTAAGAAACTCGTTTTTAATGAGTACAACGATATCTTAGTCGATTGAACGTCGTTTATATCATATTTTCGTTTTATATCATAATCGATACTTTCAAATTATTAGATTAATATAATCAATCGAATTCATCTAAAATTACAAGATAAAGAACCAGCTTCGAATCACGTTACTTGTTACACAAGTAACTTTCTTCTAGTATCAATTACATTTCGAAATACACATCGATTTTCGTTGTTCATTTGAAAAAAAGAAAAAGAAAAGGAAAACCATACATCTTCCTTTCTTAGAAGAAATATATTCAAGTTTGGTATGTAAATAGATCAAAGTGAGAAAGTGTACATCGTGATTTAGTAAAACCGATAAATAGAGCTCGACGAGGGAAGCATGGAAAATTAAGTAGAGAAAGGTTGAGTTTCGTGAAAAGAGATAATCGGCTCTTTGAATTTGAGTCACGTAGTATTACGTCAAAATGGTGAGAGGAACATAAAATCGAAGAGTGTGTTAACAGTATATAATAAGAAACATATAATCTTTTTTTTCTTCCTTTTTTTTTTAGATTTTATATACCGATTTCCGGACTCGCAGTATATTCTAACAATTTCCGTAGTATAATAATAGTATTAATAAAAAATCCGTTTACAACTTTCTTAACGGACGCTTTCACTCCGGCATCCATACATTTTCGTCCACTGGCCGAAAGCATTCGACTTCGCATGCATCTTACCGGCCGATCTCGTTTTGATTTTCTTATTCTTGCCAATTACTTTTTCTTTTCCACTTTCATGTATACTAACGTTTGTAGAATAACATCTGCAAGTAAATATATTTTTCTAGAAATCAATGCTTTATTCTTAGACGATTTTTCACCGATCGTACATAGGTAATTTGATCTATCATTGCGTAATATGATCATACAAAATGGCGGGACTATAAAAGATGTCAGGATATTTGAATAGATCAAATTTTTTAAGAAAATAATTCCCTTTTCTCGTTGCTATATATGTTAAATATTGATTTGTTTTCTCTTTGTACATATATTTGTCCACCTATATGAAATTAATTTGTAAATTTTATTATTGAGGATCACAAAATCCTAACACTCACAGATTCGCAAATTTTTAAATTACGTTTCTTGTTTTAGGACAAGTTTAAAACGGACAAGAATGTATGGTATGGAAAAAATTGGATAAAAAAAAATATGACATTGAGATTATTAAAAATTCTATGATTAATATGATTAATATTTCAATTTGTTTAATATAGAGTGCTAGGACCAAAGAATCGAAGAGGGCTCCACTTGTTCATTTCTATGTTCGATCATCTTTTGTCTAGAGAATTAATGCGTAAGATTTGAAATTTGAAAAGAAAAAAGTAACGAACGTATCCTTTGTAAAATGTTGAACGACGGGAACGTTTTCACAGCGTAATTAACATCTTGAGAGCAACACAATCGAATCCACTCGAATATATATATATATATATGAATTCGAAAAATATTCACGTCGTTGTAATCAATTTCCTTCGAATTGGACGTTGAATACCTTCTCAACGTATGTACACCGATCTGAACGATATAAACGCAAGCGGATTGGATAAAAAATCAAGATGGCGAACATTGAAGGGACACGAGAATCGCGTTATAATAAGGGCACCGTTTTAATTGGGCTAGTTAAACGGTTATAAATAAAATATAACGATATTACAGGTACTCACGATCACCGCGACGCGCATGGTCGTGTCTTGTTTCGCAATGGTGGGCACACTGGGTGTGGTGCCGGT
The DNA here is from genome assembly GCF_014466175.1 of Vespula pensylvanica. Lineage (NCBI taxonomy): Eukaryota > Metazoa > Arthropoda > Insecta > Hymenoptera > Vespidae > Vespula > Vespula pensylvanica. Next base: position 6,877,985 of record NC_057687.1, on the reverse strand, counting down.
GCGTTTATGCTTGACACTACCGCGAACGACTCCCCGTCTCCGCGTTCTTATACTTATATCCCCCTTTAAATTCCTACGGTACGGCTAACGTAGGCCAACTTTCCATCAGGTAGCAGAAATTGTTTCGCTCGTTCTCGTGACATGAACTATACAAGTAATTATAGTATTGGACACTGTAAGAGACTTTGCTATAGATCATTGCTTTTCATCTCCTTTTCACAATGATCGATGAATCGAAGGAACCATCGAATTATTTTGTACGTTAGATCAAATCGAAAATGAATTTCGTAATTTGTTTTTCGATTTAAATATAAATTTCACCGAGATACGAGCTGTATGCTAAATCTTAAGAAATGAAAGTGCAGCATCTTCGTGACGATCGAGAGAGAAACGACGATCCGGCTGACTTCGATTCCCGTCTACGATGAGTAGGGAGACCGTTCGAGTCTCGCGTTCAAGGTCAGTGCCGGGGTCGAAGAAGGCTGTTCCGATCTTCGCAACGTGATGCCAGCTAGTCTTTATATTCATGCGACCTTAATGCAGAACAGGGAGATGCATTTAAGTCAATTTGTACTTTCACAATTCACGATATAACACGTACGAAGGTGTTGCACAGAAAACGCGAGTATACTCTAGAACGAGACTTACTTATCCCCTAACGTTCAACGGAAAGGGAAAGTCAAATCGTGGAGACACGCAAGTTATTGGAATATTTCCATTTCGTTTTTTACGATTATGGAATTCATTAAGTCCTTTCTATTTTAATAAGAGGAGATTGTAATATTGAAATATAAGCATTTAACGTAACAATTTTTAACAATCTTGAGTTTTCGTATTCGATAATGAAATAACAATTTCATTATTTAGCAGATTTCTTCAGCAAATAAAATTAAAAATATTGTTATAATCAAATCCTAATCGTAATACAATTTTTTATTATTCGTCGAGAGTAGAATCGTCTACAACGTAATATATCAGTAAAATATTTGAAATATTTGCTAAATACAGGTAGTGAATACAGGGAATTCACTTAACTTATCTCACAATTTTAAGTCTTCATATGATGATGATGATGATAATAATAATAATAATAATAATAATAATGTTATTTATTAATTGAATTGTTTAGAATAATATAGATTTTTCCTGTACATGAAACGTTGGAATTCTTATAATAATATCCTGATTAATAAAAAATTTTCATTGTATATCGTAGAACAATCGTATAGGATTTTCAGAAGCTTGAATGTAGCGCCAGTAAAATATTCGAAATGCTTGCGAAATGCAAGTGGAGGATGCACGAAGATGTGCGACTTGAGGAATTCCGCGAGTTGGAATCCTCGCAGGGCAATCGACCGCGAAGGTAGGCAAGCTAGTTGATAGGTGGGTACAAACGGGTGAGCGGGCAAAACGCAGCCAGGCTGGCAAGCAAGCAAGCAAGCAAGCAAGCAAGCAAACGAGCGAGCGAGCGAGCGAGCAAGCAAGTAAGCAAGCGAGAAGGCAGACAGGCAAGCAGGTAGGTTGGAAGGTAGGTTGGTGGGTAGATAGGTAGGTGGGTTGGTAGGTAGGTAGGTAAGTAAGTAGATGGTGCATCGAAGCAAGACACCTCGTAAGAAACGATTGTGGACCGAGCTGTATCAGCCTGCCAGACATAAATTCAACGAAGTAAAATTTAATTTCTGTAACATTTTATCTATTAAATTTATTTGATACTTGATAGATTCTAATTTTGTGATCAAATTGATACATCGATCTAAAAACTTTTTCTAATCGTAATATCATCGACAAGGTTTATATATATCATCTAATAAAGAAAAAAAAAAAAAAAAAAAAAAAACAGAAGATTCTAAGTGTTTCGTTTAAGCTTCCTAAAGGATAGAGTAAAGAATTTTCCAAGAGTCGAAGACTTGATTGAAAACTTGCAATGAACCGAATCGAAATCCCGTCACTACGCGAAACCCCCATGGAACCGGTTCTGCGGTGTCGTGTGGTCGTCTCTCTTTCTCTCAAACTCTTCTCCTTCCTCTCTCTCTTCTCTCTATCTTCTCGTACGTGTCGCAGTCCCTGTCCAACTGCATCGGTTGCATTCGCACCACCCCATACATTTTTCCTTTACGAAAATATTACGTTCGTTTTTGAATGACTAATTTTAACTAGTCGTTTATTATTAATTTTTTGTCATTTTTCTTGATACGATCTATATTAATAGAAGGAATATAATAGATGATTAAATTGACGTTAGAAAAGGCGCACAACTTTTTTCACCTTCATGCAACTCGATCGTGAATTACTTTTTTCTTTTCTTTTTTATTGATAGACGCAGCATATGATAGATCAACTACGTCGATTTCACCAAATACTTTCTGTGAACTATATCATCAACAGATGAAAGAAAGCATTGCTTTCGGATACGTTCAAAAGGAAAGAAAAAAAAAAAGGAAAAAAAAAAAATAAATTAGAAACGTAGGAACACCGTACCATACAGTTTCACCAAAACGTTACGACGTCGTCTCTATGTTAAAACGTTAGTGTACCTGTGTGTTCCACGACGCCACCTGCTACAACGAATACTCCACTCCTAAGCCATGGGCCTGGGTAATGAGTACGAATGTCTATCGGAGCGAATCGCGCTCGGGTCTATCGCTCGCGTTGAATCTCGGCTTTTACCTTCGAGCCAAAGCTGCTCCCGCATACCATCGACTGGTTTTCTCGTGATCGTGCTTCATGTCTGGCTACGTAGACGTAGCTGCTAACCGTAATAAGAATTTTAACGCAATTCTTTCGTCACATTGATATTCGTAACATTATTATGACAATAAGGTCACTCGTTGTCTTAGAAAGATAGCATGTGGAAACCTGAATAGATATTAGATAATTATTACTATTCTGGATAGTTATGTTCATTTCTTAGTAAAGTTGTACTTCAAAGGAGAGAGTTACAACAGATTCCAATCATTCTTTCCCATAATGATCTAGATCTATGTACATATATTGAACAGTCTCGTTTCAGATTATTAAAGGACTCGATAGTACAATTCTGCAGTTAGAATAAAATCTAATAAAATAGAAAAGCTCGAGATAAGAATTAATGAAATTTTTGAATCTGATCTAATTGATGATACTTTAATCCATTGAACTATTATATCGGTCTGAGTCACGACATCAATGGCATTCCTGTATCATGACTCGATATTTTTAAGAATGGCATTTTATAACTGTCTTTTATTATAAAATATATATAAATCTATATATTTTCTAGTAAGGCTATATTAAAACATGAGAGAGTTCTCAAAGAAAGGAGGTTGGGAGAGACAATAAGTTATATCAGTGGAACAAGTGCAGAAAAGTATCAACGAGTATACTGCTTGACAACGTATACTGGTACAATCCTAAGGACAAGAGAATTCCAATAATTTTGTAGATAGAAAAAGGTTCAAGAAAAGTTCCAGATAAGAATGAAAGAAATTTCTGAATCTAGTTCCAACGACTAAATTTCTAAAAAAAAAGAAGGTTAGGAAGACAATAGGTGATATCAGCGAAGAAAGAATATGAACGCATTAGCAAGTTCACTATTTGACGATCGTACACCGATAAACCTAAAGACGACAATTCGTACAATTTCGAAGCTAAAAAAGAATCCAAGAAAAACTGGAAGTAAGAATGCATGAAATTTCCAAATCTAGTTTTAACTACGATTCCTTAATAAAAAAAAAAAAGAAAAAAAAAAAACAAAAAAAAAAACAGAATAAAGAAATAAGTTTAAGATGACAATAGATAGAAACGAAGAATATGAATGTATCCGTAAGTACACTATTTAGCGACTGCACACACAAAAAAGAAGAAGTTTGAGAATACAATAGGTGATATCAGTAGAGCAAGTGTAGGAAAGTAGATATCAGTAAGTACATTGCTTGACGACGACCGGCCGGCCGGCCGGCCGGCCGGCTTCAGCAGCAACAACAGCAACAGCAACAGCAACAGCAACAGCAGCAGCCGGTCGAACGGCGCGCTCGAGAACGGCGAGGGTCCGTGATCGTGCCGATTCGTCCTCCCATTGGCCGAGCGAGTACGCTACGAGAAGACTCTTTGTCCGTTTTTCGTCCGTTCGGTGGCTGCTCAGCCACGGTGGCGGGCGGGCTCGTAGGAGAAACGACTTACGTTGCAGTCGGGGATCCCACAGTCCTCCAGAGCCGGCAGACCGGCGGTGATAATCGTGCTAGCCTTCGCAAGCCATCGATATTTAAGCCAAAGACAGCCGGCTTTTTTTCGTAACAATCGTGTTCTTACGAATAAAACTGGAAGAGAAGTCAACGAGACACACAAAAAAAAAAGAATCAAAAGAAAAGAAAAAAGAGAAAGACAGCTTATTTTCGTAGCTATCGAGTGCGTAACAGCTTCACCAGAGTAAGAACAGAGTGTCTTAGACCCCCACGTGGATCTCGATTGAGGAAAGAGAAAACCATAAGGTGTTCGATACCATACCACCCCACCATTTTTTCGGAGGCTCTTCTCATTTGGTACGTACCCCGGGGACTCTTCCGTTTGACGGATAGAGAATCCCCCTCCCTTATCTCTCACCGGCTTACTGATCGACTTTCTAAAACATGAAGAACGACGTGAAAATGTTAATTCTAACTTCTTCAAGAATTAACGATAACAGTCACGTATCGTTCTGTATCCTTTCCTTTTTTTTTGTGTTCTTTTTTTTTCTTCTTTTTTCTTTCTTTCTTCCTTTTCTTCTTCTTCTTTTTTTTTTTTTTTTTTAGTTGTATTTCGTAATTTTTTGTAGAAAGATATATATATATATATGCATAAGTGTGTGTATGTGTGCGCATGTGTGTTTAAAAAGAAAGTCAGGTTAAAGATAGGAAAGGCGGCAAAAGTTGATTTCCATTCGATTTAATACTAACGTCGATGAGAAGGTTGATTCGATCGTCTGGAAGGAGAAAGGCCATTGTTAGATCAAAGATAAAGAAGAGAAGGAAAGCGATTGCCCTTCGTGGTATCGTCGAGAGTGCTCACCTTGAAAGCCTTGATCGTACAGACTAAGGAAAAGAGCAAGAAAGATAGAGAGCGAGAGAGAACGAGAGAGAGCGAGAGAGAGAGAGAGAGAGAGAGAGAGAGAGAGAAATTATTGCTCGCATATGAATACAATGAAGGTAAGGCCGGTCTCCTTCTTAAAACAACTCGCCACCCGTTATATAGCGACGTTCTCCCGCGGATCTCGACTTCCTGCGACGACCTTCGGCATTGACTCGTATCATTCGAACGTCGCGAAGACTTGCTGTCGTCCATGACTCTTCGTGTCGGTGCGGCGGTTCTGTGCTTTTTTTCTTTTGACGAAAAAGAGGAGAGAAAAAAATAAAAAATAAAATATATAAAAAAAAAAAAAAAGAGATCAAAATTGAGCAGAGAAAAGAAGAAACTTTTACTTCGTATTAAAAGTAACGTCATTTGTCTGTCACTTTTCTTTTTCTCAATTTTCAACGAATAAATCAAGAACAAGACGATAAATTTGTGGTTCATTCAGAAATTGTACGTTTACCAAGAATATATTACATATGTGTGTGTATATATGTATATACATTATATGTCTAAATATATACACATACACATGCACACACACACGTATAGATGTATCGTAGGGTCGAGGAAGGGAACGTGTTAGTCTTCTTGAAGCGTTAGTCGGGGACGTTCGCTGTACATGTCCTGTACGAACGCGGCGTATGCCTCACGCGCGGACAACGCTTCGGTCAAGGTCGCAGTCTGCACGTTTAACGTTCTTTTTGCACGTTCTCTTTCCATGCTTTCTACAGGGTGTCCCGAACGAGACCAATAATCGTCGACCGTTGTCGTCGAAAATATTACTGACAATCAGATGATATCTCATATAAGATGATATTGAATTTTATTTTTGCTTTTTTTTTCATTTTTTGTTTTTTACTAATCAACCTTATTTAATAATTATTTTTTCATAGACATTTAGAAAATTTAATAATGATATTTCTTTTATTTGAAAGTTTACAATTGTTCCTTTTTTTGTTTTTTTTTTCTTTTTTTTTTTTTTTCTATGAAGATCCCACACGTACTGCGTCGAGATTTGGTAACTCTACCACCGTTGGCGAAATGTGACAGTCAATGGGGTAAGAGTTTCCGTCCCTCGGCGCGAAATGCATGTATACCAGTGGCCATGTTTTTTCAGAAAAATCGATGGAAACTACGCAAAGTATGGTTTCAAATATGGTCGTTTTAATATGTACATATATATGTATGTATACACACACTCTCACACACGTATATATATATATATATATATTAAATAGTATTTGAAAAGTTTACGTAAGTATGATGGTAAGTAAAGTTTGTCTGTGTACATTTAACAAAATTCATATTATATACCAATTAAAGTTCTTTAATGATGAACGTATTATTATTTCTCTTCGAACGAATAAAACTGAAATAATTTTGCGTAACTTTAAGATGAAATTTATTTTATATTTATCGGTTACGCATACACGATTATCAAGTAAGACAAAAGTTGATTAATAGAAAACTCTTGCCATCTGATATCGAAATACATGTACCATCGGTTCTGGAAAGTACCGATCGATAAAAGTTTCTACAGTGCGATCTACTTTACCATGTAATCATTCATTATAACGGATCGTCGCGAGATGGCGATATCATCGATATTCCGAGGCACCGCCATGATGAAGAAATTGATCTCTCTGTGCGTCGCTGCGAGCGTGATCGCGCCTCAGTCGCTTACTGCCTTGACGTTGGTGTGTTTTTGTTACGTTTTACTGTGTTCATCGTGTATCGTTATCATTTTTGTTTCCTTTAAGAACATGCCTCGTGTACCGTTATTATCGTTACTTCTCTTTTTTTCTATTATTTCTATGAATCTCGCTGGACTTGCGAAAAGAACAGTAAGTAATATTCACGTGCTTCAATTCCTTAGAGAAGTTACATATGTACGAAGTTATTAACTTACTTTAGAACGTGATTTGATCATAAAGCATTGTTATAAGCTCGATCGGAAACAAAGGTTGTATGATTCACTCCTACGACTTTGAACCGTTTGTAATCATAAATTCTTTATCGTTTTGCGTTCATCATTGGATTTATTTTTATATATATTAATTCTTGTCATTTATTCTATTCTTCCTTAACGATATACCTGTAGGATACCATAACCTTTTTTCTTTTTTTCTACTTTTCATGTTTAACGTGAGATATATCAATTGAAACTAAATAACATGTGATTAGTTGTATCTGTAACATTACACTTTACCTTTTTTTGTTAATCTAATCTGAATTACGTCATTAGAACCATTTACCCATGGATAAGTACTATAATAGAACAAATTATCTACGTCATTATACTTTTTCTTGCAACTGACAATATATAACGTTATTTATGATAGTAATAATTGTTTGTAAATTTTCAACGGAAAATTCGAAAAGCGCGATTTTTACGTCCACCATCTTTCTTCCATTTCGTTTTCAGATTTTCTATTGGTCCTTGACGTTTGCTCGTAAATTACGATCTCTATTCGATCGTTTTATATTTTCTGTAGAAATAAATTTTAATTAGATTTAATGAAATTTATATAAGGTGACAATAAAATTCTACAATCGTTAGATTTAAAAATCATTTTTTGTACGTGTGTATATATATATGTCATATATGTATTATATATATATAATATATATATATATATATATATATATATATATATATATATTTGTCTTCAGTTATATTTCGAGGAACGATGCAAAAATCAAAATTGGACTACGATGTATCTGAGAGCAGACGGTTCGAACGATACGTTACATTATCTTTGGGATTTTGGCGGTAAACCATCGATACTAATGGCGCTGACGTCGCTCTCGGCGACATTAAATATTACTTGCGAAGATTTTCTTCAGAGAAAAATGAACTCCGTCGTATTTTCGGAAAATCCAAATTACACGGTTGGATTTATATTAAATAAGGTTAGACTATGATTAATTTATCCATTTAAAGTATGAACAATAATTGAAATTAAAATCCAATGCAATTTGTGTTAATTCAATTGAAATCAATTGAAAAATAAATGTCACTTTTAATTTTTCTTATTTCACGCAAGATTTACGTCACGAATTATAGTTTTTTTTTTTGTGATTATTTTTCTTACAGATTATCGAATTCAACGATGTAAATGATACGGCAATGATTAATTTAGACAACGTCGCTAATATAAACTTTTTAATGTCAGAATTCTTTCGTTGGTCGCGCAAATCCTTTTCGATGTTCGGTGATTCCTTTGGTTTGGATATGGAGGGTAACTCTTATAAAGATACAGCTATGAATATCACCAGATACGGGAGTATAAAACTTTCGGTAAAGTATTTTGCAATATTGAAAGAGCACAAGGAAAATATTGAATATTATAAAAATATTATAATTCAAGAACGTCGATCGAATGAACGAACTCTTTTTCGAACTTCAGTTTGATACTTTTGTCATTTAAATCATTTTTTTTAGCAAATAAATAAAAAGAAAGAAAATGTTCGATCGTAGATCCATTGAAATCAGTAGGTAAGGAAAATAACGATTTATTTTCTATGTTCCTTTCAGTTAAGAGGATATTACTTTATGGATCATACCGACACAATACCGCACATGTTGCATACTGAAAATGCGATGCTGGTAGATTTAATTTTGGACAATATACAAACGAACGAAACTTTCTCCAGTAGCAGATTCGCTATCGAATTAATAATCGTTGGGGGTGGTAATCCTGATAAAATGGTAATCATCGATCCTAAAAAGAATTTGGACGACGAACATACACCGGGTATATTCGAGGTGAGAATTTGAGATATTTAAATTTTCATGTTGAGACTCGATATTTATATTCGACGTTTTTGATATTTGATTATTGATTGTTTGATCACAGATGATCGAAGTAAGGATACCGTCCTTCGATAAGACCGATGAAGTAGAAAACAATGGTGCATATTTACAATGGAGACCAGTGTCTTATGGATCAGCAAAGCGAGATATCGCTGGTTCAACGGAAATCGTACAGTATCGACCATCGAAAGTAAATCATCATGCGATCGAGAACTCTATGCTTTATTGTTACTACGGAAGGGAATCTAAAGATATTCTAGTTCAAACGCTCCTAATCTCGATCGGATCAAAAGGAGATGGATTTTATAAAAATACTCATTACACAACGTGGTAAGAGAAATGAAAACTTTCAAATCGATTGATTCGTATAAATATATAAAAATTAATAATTGTCATCGCGTTTTCTAGGACTTTCATTATTGGATACGGCATACCGCCAGACGAGCAGTTTTCTTATTTGGTGATCATGATCATCTCGATCGGACTTGGTCTTCCTCTTATCATTATGTTCTTAGCTGGATTGTATATGTGTATTCGTAACATGTCCAAGCGAAACACTAACACTTATTTAAATCGATGAGCAAATAATAAGGTCAGCCAGAAATCAGGCCATCTAGACTAAACATGACGGATGTACATATACATATAGACGTATCATGTGTATTGGTACATATATGTACGTGCATATATGCGTATATATAGTTATAAGGATTTCTAACTGTACCACCGATGAACAACCGAAGCCGAGATTTCTCTCTGCAATTATGCACACTAGTACACGAACGAACAAGTTTATATGGATATTTTTACACGAGCGCGTAGTTGCACGGCCGAGCGAGAGAGAGAGAGAGAGAGAGAGAGAGAGAGAGAGAGAGAGAGAGAAAGGGAGAGAGAGAGAGAGAGAGAGGCATCGATTTAACGCGAGGAGACTTTACGCGTCTCTTCTATATTGTTCCACGCACGAGATTAATAATTTTTTTTTTTCTTTGCTCTTCCTTTTCTTTCCTTTTTTTTTTTTTTTATTAATAAATTTGTCGACAGAAGGATCATGTATATATTCAGTCGTATATGACGTAGTACGTACGTTTGCTAGACAAGTATGGTTTTTATACCTTTGACAGAAATTTCGTACGAAGTTCTTCCTTCCTTGAGAACTCGATTGAGAAAAAGTTGAAAAGAAAAAAAAAAAAATAAATAAATAAATAAAAAAGCAAAAAAAAAAAAGAAATACGAGTAAAAAATCGTAAAGATATATGAATCGTCCTTATTTCGTTGGATTTAGGGTATAATAGCACAAAACCATCGATTCGTCACCAAGATGTCGCCGCACAGGACAAGAAAGAATAAAAGCAAGCTGTATCCTATGACTATCGCGTTCGTCTCTTCTTCGCATCATGCATATTTCCTCTGACTAGTGGTGGAGGTTGGCGGGCGAGCTTACTAACGGGTCCGGGGTATGGTCGGACGTTCGAAAATCGTGACCGAATGTTTTCAGGTAAAGGTAGTATGAGTGGCGCGGTGTGGTACCGTGTTTCTCGATGCTACCGGCTTCAAGGAGGGTGAGGTGAGGATTGCTGCCTGGTGGGGTACACATTCATTGATCCGTCCGTATTACGGAAGCGAACAGTTCGAGAGCTTACGTATCCTGAAGGGTGAAAAACGGTAAGAGGGAGAAAGAGAGAGAGAGAGAGAAGATGGGAGGGGGTGGGTGGGGGAGAGAAAGAGAAAGAGAGTCAAACGTGATGGCGGCGTAGTAAAAGGGCTAGGTTGAGCATGATCATCCATATTTTCCAAATCGATTCTTTTTTGACTCGGAATATTTGCTGCGTATCAAGTAAGAGACATATCAGGTACGATCGATCATTTACATAACGCGTAGGGGCTGGTCAGCCGTGACGCACCACCGTTTCATTGACGTTTTCCATTGAGTAGATATCGGTGCGCCGTATCCTTCGATTCTTGTTTCATCTTCGGCAAGTAGAATAGGTACGTGTTAAGTCTGACCTGACGAAAAAATAAGAAGAAGCGAAACGAATTTCGTAGGATCGAGTACTCGGTAAGAGAGAAAGAGATAGGAAGAGAGTTTACGCGTTTGTGTGCGTGTGTGATAGGTAAATTGTATGCACGTGTGAGTATGTAAGAGACAGAGAGATAGATAAGGGAAAAACCTTTGAGGATTTGGAAAAGCTCGAACGGATCTCTCGGCGCAGGCAGGGTAGTGTCGGGTCTAAGAGAGGGGGTTGTTGCGAACGGTGCGGCTATAAAAGCTGGAGTGGTGGGGAGAGAGAGGGGTAGCGCCACGAGAACTAGTTCTCACTGAGTCCGCTGCGCGAGTTTGGCGCGTGGCGATGCAGTAACGTCCGCGTCGCTCGGTTCGTCTGTGCCGCGACAGTCCTCCCGGAGCGAGCTTTTCGTCGTCGCAAAAAACAAGTGGTGTGGAGAGAGAAAAGAGAGAGAGAGAGAGAGAGAGACAGATAAAAAATCAAGGTGTAAGAGGCGAACGTATAGAAACAGAAGGAAAAAGGATAACAGCGACGAACGTTTTCTTTTCTGTGCGAAATTACGGGAGGAGCTGGTCGAGGAGGAGTAAAAGAAGAATAGGAGATTTACGAAAAAAGGGAGAGATAGAGAGGTAGAGATAGATATAAGGGAAGAGAGAAGGAGAGGGATATAGAGGTAGCGCGCGCGCGCGCGCCCGTGTATGTGCCGGATAGAACCGAGAAGGAGTAGGAGGAAGGAAAAGGAGTCAAAGGGACAGCATCGGTGCGTCGTCGTTTCTGAAGGAAACGTTGGTGTAGAGGAAATAAAAAGTGTATCGGAGGAGGGTGCGAGTGGTGGAGGGGGAGGAGGCGAAGGCGAAGGAGAAGGAGGAGGAGGAGGAGGAGGTGGAAGAGGCGGTGGAGGTGGAGGCGAAGAGAGGAGGTTCGACGGAGGAGACGGTCTGACGTAGGGCAGTGCGGCTAGAGCGGGCGAACCGCGCGTCCTACCCTTCGCTCCCACCACCCTTCGCCCTTGTCGTCCTCGGTGCGATCCTCGGCGCGGCCAGCAGCAGCGGCACCACCACTACCACCATCGTTACAGTCATCACCACTACCACCAATACTACTACCACCACCAGCACCACTACTGTTATAAATCTCTACCACCGCTACCACCACTACCACCACCACCACCACCACCACCACCACTATCAGCAGCAGCGTTTTCGTCATAAGCACGTAATCATCAGCACTACTACTAGCAGCAGCACTATTTTGTCATCGGCACCACTAAGTCCTGCCGCCGTCGTCGTCGTCGTCCTACCGTCGTCGACGACGACGTCGAGGCCAGCGGGCTTCTTCTACTCTTTGTCCTCCAGCTAAAAGAAAAGAGATCATCGTGCGCAGCAACGCGATCAATTCCGGCTGCTTGCGCCGCTCGCGCGCGGCCGTTACGGTCTCATCGCGAACAACGGGAAAGCAAGAAGAAATGACGACGGCGAGGCTGCCGAAGCGGTACCGATAACGGCAGGCCGAATGATGTTGTCGCAGAGCAAGTTCTACGCTCTCTTCATTCACTACACGTTCGTGTAGCGCGACACGGGGCGGGTCCTTCTTGCCGCTGCGCTGAACAGAGGAAGAACGGAGGAGGCGAAGGAGTTGGAAGAGGAGGAAGAGGAGGACCTGGTGAAGAAGAAGAAGAAGAAGAAGAAGAAGAAGAAGAGGGGGAGGAGAAGACGGAGGAGAAGGACGAAGTGTGTTGGAGGAAAGAGAGGAAGACAGTGAAACTAAAGCCAAAGTCGGTACGTAAGAGATACGTTAAAAAAAAAAAAAAGTAAAGAAGAAGAAGGTGGAAAGGAATTAAAGAGAAGATAAAGAAAGAGAAGGAGATATATAGAGAATATAACGTGGTCGTTCTCGGTGATAGGGAGTTAGGAAGAGAGTTAGGAAGTTACAGTGTTCAGTGAGAAAGAAAGGAGATAAAAGAGTGCGTCGTCAAATCGGTTCTGTGCTTTACTATCGCTTTTCTTCGAGAGGAAAGGGAAGTGGGAAATAGAACAGAGGATAGAGAGAAGGATAAACGGGAGCATACAATATCCGCAGTGTGCACATTTATAATTTGCCACGTCGCGTGTGTATGTGTATCCCTATTTCTCTCTCTCTCTCTCTCTCTTTCTCTTTTTCTCTCTTTCTCTCTTTCTCCTTCTTTTTCTCTTTCTTTCTCTTTCTCTTATTCGTGATATATGTATATACAAATGTATAAATATATATATATATATATATACATATACACACACATATATATGTATATATGCATACGCTTATATATTCGTACGTATATATTATAATTTTTGATAAAAAAGGATCAAAAAGGCTTTTCTTTCGATCGTAAGTGTGCCATTTATATTTATCTCTGTCTTTGTCTGTCTCTCTCTCTCTCTATGATTCTTTTTCTGCCCGGTGACGCGTCCGCCGTGTGTTCCTCTCTAGTTTATCCGCATGCCAGCCCCCAGTCATTGATTCTACTACTTGAAGTAGTAGCGTCCAAGTGTGCTCCGACTCGGTGGAAAGTAGTCGAGCCGCGTGGTGTAGGGCGGCGCGTCGGTGTTCCTCCCGATGGTGGCGCCACCATGATACTCTATTCTAGCTTGGTTAACGCAGCGGTAGCCTTCTTCGTGCATCCACGGCCACGTCGTCGTCGTCATCGTCGGCGTCGTTATGTCTCGTGCAAATAGGCGCGTTGAAACGAGATGAATAGAGATAGACAGACAGACAGACAGAAGGTAGAAAGAAAGAGAGAGAGAGAGAGAGAAAGAGAGAAAGGGAGAGAGTGCTCTTGAGAAGTATGCCTCTTTTGAGAAGAGCACGCCTGCTTGAGAGTCCACGATAGATAGAGAAAGAAAGAGAGACAGAAAGAGAGGGAGGGAGAGAGAGAGAGAGAGAGAGAGTCATCTTATTCGAGTAGAGCGCGCGCGATCGAATCGCATGAGGCGCCACTCGCGCAAAAGAGTCTCTGCGATACATCGATCGACGTCGTCGTTGCGCTTACAGATCGAACGAACCAAATTTTTTTTCTTCTTTTTTTTTTTTTTTTTTGATTTCTTTTCACTGCGGAAGATAATTGTAGGGAATGCAGGAAAATTTTAGTTTGATTATTTTCCAGACTTTTTCTCTCTCCCTCTTTCTCTCTCTCTCTTTCTTTCTCTTCCTCTCCCTCGTCTCCTTCATTTCATGAAAATTACTTCCCCAGTGAATACGCGCAAGTTGCGTGCTCGTTTCTCGCTCTCGGTGACCTTCCTTCGCGCGAAAATTACGGGATCGATACGGGCCGTGCACGATTTGCTTGAACGTCTAACGGTGATATCGATCACCAACGAGCGCCTCGCGTCTCTCTTCTTTCTCTCTTTCTCTTTCCAACACAGTAACCATTCGTGAGGACCTTTTCTAGGGTATGCGTATATCGCGACGAGGAGTCTGAGGACACGTCTGACTTGCAATATCCGTTTCTTTATCTTTCTCCCTTCCTCTCTCTCTCTCTCTCTCTCTCTCTCTCTGTCTTTTTTCTTAGGACTATTTCCGAAGAGAGAATAGTATAGGAAGGACACGCGTTAAGAACGCGACCGAGTTACCGATTCCGGCTTGTTTTGGAAGGATTCCAAGAGAAGAGGCGTGATACGATAACGTGTGCCTATCTCTCTCCTCGCGAAAGTCCGTCAATTTCAATGTCTACTCGTTCGAACGCTCAACCATCGATCGATTAGATCAATTGCATGTCTTTATTACCATTTTATATATGTATGTATGTATGTGTGTGTGCGTGTATATGCCTAACAATTACTGAAACGTCGAAACCATTTATTTATTGTTTCTTTTTTTTCCTTTTAAAAGAGAACGTATACGCTGATGTCGTATCGTTCGTCCTCGTGGTCGACCTATACTACTTAAAATTTTCCCATGTTCTACAAATTCTGCCATACATTCGAACCATTCCATTTCTTTTTTTTTTTTCTTTTTTCCAAATAACGACGAACAATATTTACTTCTTCTCTTCCTCTTTTTCTTTCTTCTCCATCTCCTAGGCTTTTACCATCGAAATCAAGTTTAGCTAAAAATCAATCGGCTTTCGCTCTCGACTTATACTAGTCTGGTGACTTTTTTCTTTTATCCGTAAAAGTTAGTAAATTTATCTCCTTTGGTAAATAAATTATCGTTTGTTCGCACGTAATGTCAGAGGTCGCGAGGACCGATTTACGCCCAGTTCTGCTTCCTATGAAGAAACTCGCACGAACATCCTCATCTGGTATGACGTACGAACGTATCTTCCGATTCATTCTCTTTTCACACAAACACACACGCGCATACATTATTTCAACGTCCATCTTCGTGGATATCGTTTATTAACAACTTCGGAATATCAATGAAAGACGCGATCCCGATGTTCGTTATTTTGTACCATTCGCGATTCATCTTTTAGATCGGTGAAACGTTTTCTTCTTCCTTTTTTTTTTATATCTTTCTTCTTTGAATAAGTACATAAGAGCTTTGGGTTTGACGTTGGCAATGCAAAGATTTGGCTCGTTGCCTGTTCCACTGACTCGAATTCGCTCGAATCTTCTCTATCTCTTTTTATTTTACCGCAATCTCGGAAATGAGGAAGGATTTATAACGCTCATTAAATCATTATTTATTAATATTTGTTTGGTAATAGAACGATAATAAGGCTCGATGGTCGATGTAATTTGTCAGTCCATTAGAATTTTTTTTTTCTTATCTCTCTCTCTCTCTCTCTTGGAATTTTTACAAAAAAGAAAGAAAGAAGAATAAAAAATATAACGAAGGATATGACGTCAATTATGAAATGG
This sequence comes from Vespula pensylvanica, assembly GCF_014466175.1. Classification (NCBI taxonomy): domain Eukaryota; kingdom Metazoa; phylum Arthropoda; class Insecta; order Hymenoptera; family Vespidae; genus Vespula; species Vespula pensylvanica. Next base: position 6,862,242 of record NC_057687.1, on the reverse strand, counting down.
CTATTTATTAATATTGCGTCTTCTTTCTTTCTTCCTTTTTCTTTCTTTTTTTTTTTTTTTTTTTTTTTTTTTTTTTTTAATAGAACGCGTCATAATAATGGTCCACGGTGTTTAACAACGTAATTTGTCAGGTTCTTTTAGTTCGTATACTCTCTCTTTCAATTTTTTCAAAATTTAATTTTTTATTTTCTGCCCTTTTTTTCCTTTTATATTCTTCTACTAAAAATTCTTTTTCTTGAACTTTTTCGTTGCAACGATATCAGTATTACGTTACTCATGACAAAGGTTAAGAAACAAATAGAAAGGGTGGGAAGTAGTTTGTAAGGTAGTAGGGCTTTTTAAAGGGCGAACCATGAAAGGACGAAGAAATGGACGGACGGATGGACGGATGGATGGACGGACGAACGAACGAAGGGGAGCAACAGGTGCTCTCCATGCTTGCTTTGGTACTGACTTTCGAGTGCAAGTGTACCGGGATGAGTGCGACCGTACTTCGAAGAGTGCGGGTTTATACGCGATCGATTATTCTCATACGAAAAAGAAAAAAAAAAGAACGACGGCGAGACATTCCGCCCCACGATTTTGACTACCTCAAGTAGGCTAATCTTCTCTAAACGTTTTTCCCCTATATAACTTCAACTATTAATTATTATACAATATTTTTGTTCGATCGCTTTATAGAAATTTATAAGATTGTTTATGCAACTGTTTTCTTTCCTTGTGTATTTCGATCGTGTTATTTCTTTTTTTTTCTTCTCTCTCTCTCTCTCTCTCTTCTCTTTCTTTTCTTTTTTTAATCAATCGATCACATTTTTTTTTTATATATCCACAGATATTGTTGCGATGCTTCTCAATTTGGATATTATAGTTTAATTACAAATTTACAGTATTCTTTCTTTTATTGTTTTGTCTTCTTTTTTATTCTTTGCAGTAAGATCCGTTTAAGAGTCGATACATTCGTTAAATATATAATCAATTTAAATAATACATTTATTAACTCATAAATCATTACTCTTTGATATATATTTTAATAAATTTCGTTATTGAATAATAAAGGGACGAACGATATTGTCTCTCTCTCGTGACAATATCATTTCATTTTATTTCATATTTTTTATTTGAGTTTCTATTTTATATGCTGAACGTAAACGATATTGAGAGTATTATATGTGTAATATATAAGGACAAATAATATTTTTTTACAACGATTTGTTCAGTTCAATAGTGCGTCGAATCATCGGCTTTAATTTGATTGTTGGGTACATATATATATATATATACATGATCGCTAACCGCGAACACGGCTTGTAAATAATCCCCTTTCGGCTAATGACAAAACCCCATGCGACATTAATCCTAAACGTTTAATTATAATCAGAATTACCATGAAAACAGGCGTGGATTTTAATACGACTAGAGGTCAGTCGGTTGGTAGGTTCTAGAATAACGCATTAAGGACGCTTTTTATATCGAATCGTTGCTTTTAGAAATCACACTATTCGTGAGTGTTGTTCTTGTATTCTTATTCTTTCTTTCTTTTTTTTTTTTTTGTAACTTTCCGAAAAGTCGTCGTCCTAATCGCATAAATATGTATATAAATCGTATAAAAAAAATGAGTTTCAAAAGAAACAAAGAAAAAAAGAAAAAAGAAATGGAAAAAGATCGTACGAAGTACGTGGACGATTCGTGACGAATTGCATGAAAGTAGTACAAGTCAATTTCGTGTCGGACAATTAACAGTCACCGCGATCAGAATGCATTAACGACTCTCTCTCTCTCTCTCTCTTTATACAATAATCGACGTTGAATACTTATTAGATCGATTACGTTAACGTCGTTGTGTTTCTTCGAATATATTTCTTTTTTTCGTTTTTTATTCTCATTTTTATATTATATTTTTCTTTCTTTCTTCCAAAAAAAAAAAAAAAAAAAAAAAAACAAAGGGAAAAGGAAAAAGAAAAAAAAAAGTTTTCAAATCGATCGACGACGACGACGACGACGACGACGAGTCTATGCGTAAGTATATTTCTCAACGTAAGGGACCCTTCGTCATTGAAAATTCTCGATAAGAGAGATTAGACATAACGTCAAGACGTACTAGTAGTTATGATGGTGTTAGCGTTAGTGTTGATAGTAATGGTAGTGATAGTTATAGTTGTACGACAACGACGACGACGACGACGACGACGACGACGACGACGACGACGACGACGACGACGACGACGACGACGACGACTACGACGACGACGTCGACGGCGACAGCGACGGCCACAACGACGACGGTAGCGTCAGTGGTTCGTCGTCATGGAAACGTTTTTCCGCAACGTACCCGGCCTGATTCGTGACGTCATACGACGTCGGCGTCGGCATCGAGCCGCCGCCGCGCCACATCGTTTGCTCGACAGAGAGAAAGAGACATACACACACACACAGAGAGAGAGAGAGAGAGAGAGAGAGAGAGAGAGAGAGAGAGAGAGAGAGAGAGAGAAGATAGGGATAGATTTTCTACATCGGTGGCTTCCGGTGGAGCCACCGTACGCTTTGCTTTCCATCAAGATGGCGGATAGGTCACACACGAATATATTCCGATTAATCGTAATGCATTACGTTAGGACAATTTTCATCGTTTTAACTTGACAAAATATTCACGTGAAAATGTCGCATGTTCTTATTCTAATACATACTTGACTGTCATCATTTTGAAATTCATTGAAAATATTAATCTTACCTTATCTTTTTCGCGATCGTTAACCTCGATAATAGTCTATAAATAATCTAACGATTTAATGCGAACACTTCGTTCGTGAATTTTTATTTTCATGAAATTTTTATTCTCATGAAATTTATCGAGATTTAATACGTACGCCTTGACGCGGTTTATCGATCGTCCACATTGAAACTGGCAAACGTATCTAAAAGCATTACTCTATGAAATATTTTCTAAAGATGTTCAGAGGGGTATATATAAGTATGTACATATATATATATACTTATAATATATATATATATGTATACATATACACAGACAAAACTATTTTATACGTAATATCTTCAAGACATAACTTTCCTTACATTTTTCATTCTTCTCCTCTTATGCGTACCAAAATTTTTTCGGTCGATTTCCCTTAAAGCATTCGAACTTCTCTAAAGTCACTTATATATATATATATATTATATTATATATATATGTATATATATATATATATATACATGTACCCAATGTATATATCTATTCGATCGTAAACGCGTGGCTCGCTCGCTCGCTCGCTCGCTCGACAAGCCACCTCAAGCGACCTCCTTTTTCCGTCGCAACGTATATACATGCATACATACATGTATGCATACATACATAGAATTCTCGTGTCACAAGCAGTCTTTTTGATTCTCTTACAACTCTTTCTTTTTCTTCCTTTTGTTTTTATTGTTTTATTTTATTTCATTCTATAATACTAAAACGTTTCCTATTCGTCGATAGATCACCAATAAAAAAAATGAAAAAGAAATAAAAAAATAAAGAAAAGGGAGTTAAAGGAAAATGAAGTATATAAAATGAAATATGAAAGGAAAAGACAATAAGAAAAGAGACAGAGACAGAGAGAGAAAGAGAGAGAGAGAGAGAGAGAGAAAGAAATGAGCAAATTGACAAAGAAAACTCTGTGTAGAAATACTCAGGATGTACCAAAAGTTCCAAGCTAATCTTAAAAATCAATCCACTTTTTTCGAGTGTTTTCAAACTAACTTTATTCTTTTTCCTTCAAATCGCGAAACCACAAAACTAGCTTATCAGTTAGTAAAATTACGAGCTTAACTACAACTTTAAAAAGTTTTGGAAAAGATTAATTTGCAAAATCATCTAGGAAGTTTTGGTCCATCTAGGAACTTTTGGTTCAACCTGTATTTCTACGATGATGATGACGACGACGACGACGAGGATGGTCCCTGGGCGAAAGGGTACTCGTGCCGTGTCTTTCCTTCGCTAGGAGTATGTCACTCTAATTGGATTAGTAATCAAATTAAAAGGCGTCCAGAGTCGTGGACAGGAGGAAGAGGAAGACGATGAGGAGGCTGATGTTGGTGTTGGTGGTAGAAGAGAGGATAGGGAGGAAGAGACAGTCGGGGGAGGAAAAGTTGAAGATGAGAGACGTGTGGGGATATAATTTGATGATAGTTTACGATTCGGCCGTGTTCGTAACCGATCGTGTATTTTCGTTTTCAGTCGATTCGACGATATCGAAGGGAAGCTTCTTCGTCTTTTGTATTTTTTTTTTCTTTTCTTTTCGTTTTCATACATTTTCATTTTTTTTCTTTTTCTTTTTTCTTTTTCTTTTTCTTTTTACGGTGTTGCGTAGAGGGATTCGTGGCGTTGAGGGATTCTCTCTTGGCGCCGCGACGCCGCCATCACCAACGACGACGACGACGACGATGCCGATGCATAAGCGTGTGACCGAGTTCCGCCGGAATATGATCGACCGCGCGAAACTCGGTCAAAGACCACCGACACCTTACCTCCGCTCATGTTCGAGACTTTCCACCATTACTTTCTTTCCAATATTTCTTTTTCATTTTATGATAACAAAAAGAAATGAAAAAAATGAAGAAGTTTTATTTTTTTTTTTTTTTCAAAGGAGAGAAAAATATGGAAAAGTCGCAAAAGAACGAGAGAGTGAAACGCGAGATTTCTCGATCTCTTTTCTTTCTTCGCTTTTCTTCTTCTTCCAAAATATTAATTGAATCATTTAATCGAAAGATTTCTTATAATTTCTCGTTTTTTTTTTTTTTTTTGTTCGTTCGAATAATTACATCGATCAGATCGTAAACGTGTTATGTTTTTTTTCCTTTCTTTCTTTCTCTCTTTTTTTTTTTTTTCATTATTAGATCCATCAAAACGTTTAGAGAGATACGCTAGAACGTGTTTGACGATGCATCTGTAATAGACGGTCTAGCGTGGACAGTCGATTCTATGTTAACGTGGTGTACCAGTTCGTCGTGCCCAAGTGGGTCGCCTGAATGCACAAGGTCGTGGAGTTTTTAATCTAGAACAGCTCGCGTTCTACGTGGAAAATAAGTTTCACGAATACGACGATGTAAAAGTAGATGGTTAGATCGTGTCGATTAATATCGATCTAAATACATTTCGATCATGGATGAATTATTTATCATCAACGAGAAAAAGAAAAAAGAGAAAAAGGAACAGTGATTAGTTATTTTGAATTAATTATACTTTTTTCAAATCCTAGAAACTCGTATCGTAAATAAAGAAATTAAGTTTGCCGCAAAAAAGTCGATTATCCGATTAAGCTACCTTTGCCATTAAAACATGAACGATCGAGATTCTACTGTATTGCTTGCTCGGTAAACATGGGAACGGTTCCATGCTACTTTCGCGAAAGTAGAAAAGTTTCCATGATTCTTGAATGGTATTGAGCGACACGGTAAAGAAGGCAATTATTTTTTCTACCGTTTGCATGTGACAAATCGAACGAAACACCTTCTTGCCATTTTAATTAATCATAAATTTTTGTATTTCGTGCGAACGTGCAATTTTACAAATTTCACTTTCAAACTTTTTTCAGACATAGATAGAGATAGATAGATAGAGAGATAGATAAATATAAAAAATAATATCATGGTACTAAACTTTGGAAATTGTGTATGATCATGATCAATGAGAAAATCATTCAAGTTAGTAATGAATATACGAAAAGGACTTATGAAATTTGTTTACGGTCATCATAAAATTAGACAAAAGTACAACGATTTTATATCGTAAATACCAATAGGAAGAAGTAATAATTGAACGATAAGAATTATCTATGATGAAATGTGAAATTTCGTTAAGAAAAAGATATCAAAGTATAACGCGTGGTTAAATTCGAAATAATAGACGATTCGCGCGGGAGAAAGATGGCCGTTAGATGCGGACGTATCCACGAGGAACGGGGTGTGTCAGCATTTTAACCCACTGTCCTCGTTTCTGTGTTGCAGATAAGAATCGACCGACACGAAGAGCAGACTATGTTATTTCGGATAACGGATTGATCGCACCCGTCGCTTCATTCACACGTGAGTAGATAAATTCGAAAGAAAAAAAAAGAAAGAAAAAAAAAAACCAAAGAAAAACAAAAAAAGGAAGGAATAAAAAAAAAATCGGTCGATAAAATCGATTGAAGTAATTGATATAAGTGTGTATATTCATATGCGTATACATATATAATATTGGATACACTGACACTGGAGAATCGAATAATCCCAGTTTTATATACAAGCATGTGTATAATATATATATTTCTCTCTTTCTCTATGGTTGAAATATAAATGAAGCATCGTTATGATCTCGACAGAAATGTTCTCCTTAGCTTTACCGACCAAATATTAATGAAAAAAGTTCGTTAGTGAGTTCGAGAGACTGCAGTTTCTCTTTCTCTCTCTCTCTTTCTCTATCTACCTATCTATCTATCTTTCTATCTTTCTCTTTCTCTCTTGGTTTCGCGGGAAAATCAATGTTTCCAAGCGCAGAACGAGTTTCGCGAGCATCGCCATATGCGACTTCGCCATGCTATTCGCTTTGTAACTCGATTATGTTTCGAAAGAACGATGAGCTGGCAATTCGGTTCGTTTTAAAGTTCTACGAGTTAATCGACGTAAGTATTTTTTTACTGAATATCTACCTACGTATGTATATATGTATCTATGTATCCATATATACATATATGTAAATATATTCCGTGTACAAGTTTCGAAGAATGATGAGGTATATACTTGGAAGTAACTTTTCGCGAAATACTTTCGTAACATCGTTTTATTGTTAACTACGTGACGTCTCGCACGAGACTGGATACGAAAAATAAATAAGCAAATTTTTTCGTTTATCGGATATCATTCGTTTACAGACATTTTTCATCACAGACAGAAAAAGATTTTTATCGGTTAAGGAAGAAAAGAAATAATCGTAAATAATGAAGAGAATGTTGGAGACAGAGAAAAAGAGAGAGAAAGAGAGAAAACAAGAAATAGAAGGAGATTGACGATAATTCTGGAACATACACATACACACACACACAAAAGAATTATATCAGAAATTCTAATAGAGATGATTGAGAAATATTCGATTTGAGAAATGTCCATATAAGTATTTTGAACAGACTACAAGAGAGAAATCGCTGTTAAAAATTAAGAAAAAAAAGCTTTCCCCTTATTATTTATGAATGTGAAAATCTATTGGAAAAAATTCAAAAATTATTCGACTTGAAAAATATTTTTCTGTGTTAATTTTGTTAATCTTTCTCTCGATCGTTTCAGAAGTTAATTAAAAAAGATTTTAATAAAAAATCCGTCCTTTAAAATTTTATTGGAAAAGTTGAAAAAATATTTACGGAATTTATATATATATATATATATATATATATATATATAAATAAAAGAAAAAAGTTTTACATGTACCCTATTTTTAGCAGATAGAGAAATTAAAAGAACTAACGAAGAGGAAAAAAATATCTTTTTTCTGTCTTACTGCATCATAGGTCGGACATGAAAAATCTTGGTTCGCGTTGGACGGTCCCCGACATAGCACGCACTGCTGCAGCGCGTTCGTCATTTCTCGTGGCCATTTCGTCGGAACGAGATTCAGGTAGTATCAGCAGCAGTAGCAGCAGCAGCAGCAGCAGCAGCAGCAGCAGCAGCAGCAGCAGCAGCAGCAGCAGCAGCAGCAGCAACAACAGCAGCAGCAGCAGCAGCAGCAGCAGCAGCAGCAGCAGCAGCAGCAGCAGCAGCAGCAGCAGCAGCAACAGCAGCAGCAGTAGCAGCAATAGTAACAGCAACAGCACCTGTATCAGTAACAGAAGAAGAAGCAGCAGCAGCAGTAGCATCAACAACGTCTGCGTTAGCGAGTTAAGAAGGAAAACAAATAACAAGAAGAAGATCGTTATCAGGGGGAGAAGAAGCAACGAGATTAGAGGGAAAGCTCGCTGTAAGCGCGAGTTCGTGATTGCCGGGAAATCGGCAGTCGTCGAGGTGCTGCAAGGAGGTGCGTTTTTATCCGTCCGATCTAACGTAACGGCGTCGTTTAATCTTATCCACGGAACGAGGAGTTCCGACGTATCGACGCCGAGGAATCACCGGCCCTGGAATCAAGACAATTGTCAGCAGCACCAACAACTGGCTTTCTATTATTACTCTCCTGCTTCTTCGTGGGACGAGCACACACGACACTTCAGGAACTGTTAGCACCGATCAAAAGTGAGTAATACATTTAAACTCATCGAACTAAAAGAAAAAAAACAGAACTTTTGATCGAATTAATCAACAACGAGTCTATCTTGCATCGTCATCGTCATCGTCATCGTCATCATTATCATCATCATCATTATCTTCATCGTCATCGTCATCGTCATTCCTTCTTCTTAATCTTATACGCGCAGGAAGGTGGCAGGAAGCTGTGCGCAGCCTAGACAATGTCCGAAGAGTCTGACTCTATAACAGAGGAAGAAAGAAGTTTGTTCCGTCCGTTCACGCGGGAGTCCCTGGCAGCGATCGAGGCTCGCATCGCCGAGGAACATGCCAAGCAGAAGGAACTCGAGAAGAAGAGAGCGGAAGGAGAGGTAATTCGATCGTATCCCTGATTTCCTCTTTTAGATATATCCTTTATTTTATTTCATTTTATTTTATTCCCTTTTATTTTTACGATTATAGTTCGGAGTGATTACTCGTGATTCGATCGATACTCATGATCACTCTTGATCCCCTTTCTCTTTCTATCTTTACCTCTTTCTCTCTTGATCTATTTATCTAATTATCTATTTATCTATCTATCATTTATCTCTCTCTCTCTCTCTCTTTCTCTCTCTGATTCTCTGACTATTTGATTCTCTGTTTCTAACTCCTATCCAAAAAAATAATTATTTCAATCACATCTTATTTCTTATCATATTTCTTGTTGCATATCGATCGATCCAGATCGATAAATCATAACGGAGACAACGTCAAGGCGAATGATTTTTGTATCATTCTCAGCACTGGCCACTTGTCATCGAGTGTCTCTTTTCTCAGAGTTCGTTTTTCGAAACGTTTTAACCGCGAGATCGTGTTTTTTATCATCTTTTTTTTCCTCTTTTCTTTTTTTTATCATTCGATGGTGATTAACGAAGGAAGTTCAGGGTGATGGTGGTGGTGGTGGTGGTGGTGGGAAGAGGGTAAGCACTTGCAATTTCTTCAAGTGTTCAGCGCTGTTCTTTCATTGATAAGATTGAACCTAGGAGAGGAGGTAACCTCTTTTAAAAGGGATTGGGCTTTTTGCACGATTTACGTTAACTTGTCTAAGAAGATTTTTGTTCTTTTTCTTCCTTTTCTTTTTTATTTTATTTTCTTTCGACGCGATTCCGATTTTTCTTTTTATTTATTTATTTATTTTATTTCCAATCTTTTGCCCAGCTGTTGTTAGGCAATTTATGAAGAATAACAATTAACCTTGTTCTATTTTTTGTGTTTACCAATTAACTATTTTTTTTTTGCCGGTGTTAACAAATAATTGTCACTGTTTTTTAATGAAGTATGCCATTCCCGTTCGTTGTTTCTCGCTTCTCTCTCTCTCTCTCTCTCTCTCTCTCTCTCTCTCTCTCCCTCCTTCTCTATTTCTCTGAAGTTTAGGTAAAATAAAACAAATAAATGAAATAAAATAAAATTAAAAAAATCATTTTATTATATGAACGAGGTAATATATAATTGCCAGTGTCCGTAACCAAGTAATAAATGTATTCTATTGTATTTCTCTGTGTATCCAAAAATTTGTACCCGCGTGTTAAAGCTAGATGTTTTGCAATGCCGTTATCTGTGTCTGTATCAACGTAAGTTTATTATAATGTAAAATCGATGGTATGCTAGCTGTCTCTCTCTCTCTCTCTTTCCCTCTCTCTCTCTTTCTCTCTCTCTCTCTCTCTCTCATTGCGTCTCTTTCTCTATCTCTTTTCGACAATAGGAAAATTTCGTATTATTGGAAATAATTTTGTTTATAAAAGAAAAGAAATAGATAAGAGATATAGATAAGATAAGGAAAAAAAAGAAATAGAGTTTGTTTGCTCGTAAGCAAGTCAAATGATGAGAAAGAGAGTGCTTTCAAATCGGTGTAGGCTTCGATATATATTATTATAATTATTATAATTACAATTATTATTATTATTATTATGATTATCATCCATAGACGTTACCTTTATTTATCGTTCTCCTTCTCGATCCCAATTGATCCTAGCATTTTCGCCTTTGTGCTTCGAGATCTTCGTATATTTGTATCGTAGAAACGATCTATATTATGTATTATATATTATATGACGCTATATTCCCTCTCTCTCTTTCTATATATATATATATATATCTGTTGTTGCCTTATTACATCTTCCCCGCTCTGTATCTCTCTCTCTCTCTCTCTCTCTCTCTTTCTTTCTTAAACGTATTTCCTAAATTCATCATATCGTAGAAAAAGAAAAAAAAAATTGTAGATCATTAAAAAATTCTTTCATCTTTAACCAAGATCAACCTTATCCTTCCTTTCTCTCTGTCTCACTCTCTCTCTCTCTTTCTCTCTCTCTCTCTCTCTCTCTCTCTTTCTCTTTATCTTTCTTTCTCTCTTTCACATGCTAAACATTCCTGATACTCTCTATGTCTCTCTGTATTTCTGTATGTAACCACTGTTTCT
>NC_057687.1:6809058-6849058 GCF_014466175.1 Vespula pensylvanica | reverse complement strand
ATTAACATCTTCATATCTATTGAAATGTTAAAACTATTAATGATAGAAATAAAAAAAAAAATTAAGTGACCTGTGTCCCATAAATCAAAGAAACATTTGCATTGTGCAATAAAGCTTTCATTTAGTAGATACTATTTAGTTAAACACTTAAGTCGAAACTTGAAATTGTTGTCTCGAGTGTTCGATTCGAGGAAAAGTAGGCGATCTTAGATAGAGTTTTGTAGGTGAAAGCAGTTGTGCGAGACACGAACGTGTATCGCAGGATTTCGAGACGAATCGTATGGTTCGCGCGGATTTTCAGGTTCGTATTTTGAGAGAGGAAACGCTTTATAGCACGAACTATTATTAAGTATTATTTATTAACACACATGCATATGCGTACAAATATATATATATATGTATATATGTATATATATGTATATATTGTATATCTAATATAGTGCCTTTTTACAATTACTAAACGTCGTAGTCGCTTTTGAAACAGACACGAATGGATGTCCTCGAAATAACAAATGTAAGAAAGAAAAATAAATTAAAAAGAAGAAAAAAATAGGTAATATCGAAAGTTCAACAAATTTTGTAAACTTTCTATTCTATTTGCTTTTTTTTTTTTCTATAGGGCGTCCTTTCGTGGTATGCAAATAACGAAAAAGGAAAAAAAAGAAAAAACACTTGAAAAGCTAATAGAGCTGTGATTTAGAAGCGGATTATGACGTATATCTTCAAGTGGACTTTTATTGGAGTATCGATTAGAACGATGGTCTGGTTATGCGTGTATCGATTTGTCGTATTTGTTGAATATTTAAAAAAATCAAAAGGATTCATAAATATTAATCTTTTCAAAATTAATTTATAATCGCTTTTTGTTCTTTCTTTTCTTTTTTATTAAAAATCCTTTCTAAATTTTCATTTTATTTTACTAATTTTATATTTCTTATATCATTTCTTACATTATATTATATTTATGTATTTTATTTATTATACATTATTCATATATTCATTTCTTATATATAATTATTTATATATTTCATTTATTTATTAATTTTATTATCAAATAAAAAATTCGATTATTTTCCAACGATTACGAAATCATTATAATACCAATAACCAATCCACCGTTTTTTCTTGAAAACTGTTCTAAAAAAAAAAAAAAAAGATTAAAAATTTTCCTGCTTATTTTTCTACTTCTTCTTTTTTTTTTTCTTTTTTCTTATTTCATTCGTCACCGAATGATTTAGAATCGTTCACGCATATTTAGAAGAAAGAAATCATAGATCGTATTAGAGGGATGACTTGGAAGAAGATCCTTTCGTGTTAGAGCAAAGGAATACGAGGTTATAGATAGGAAATCGAATTGATGGAAGATCTTCTGACATTTGGTGTTTCGTTTCGCAGGTACGATATGACGACGAGGACGAGGACGAGGGTCCTCAACCGGATCCGGCGCTCGAACAAGGAGCTCCGATCCCGGTTCGATTGCATAACGTATTTCCACCCGAGTTGGCCTCCACACCTCTCGAGGATATTGATACCTTCTATCAAAATCAAAGGGTATAAACTCTTTCTCTCTCTCTCTCTCTCTCTTTCTTTTTCTCACTCTTTCCCGTTTATCTCATAATAAAAATATTATTTTATAAGAATTATTATAATTTTAATATGATTTTATTATTGTTTATTTTTATTTATTTGTAGTATTATAAGAGATTATTATAACTATTATTTATGTAAATATATATACATATAGATATATGTATATGCAATATAGTATGTTACAATTATCTATGATAATAATAATATAATATAATATAGCGTATATTATATTATATTACTATATTATTACTATGATATATACTATACTATAATATAATATATATAATATAATAAAATATAATACTCTCAGTCAGAGAATTATAATATTACATATATATATATATATTATATTATATTATATACATAATACAAAAGTTACATATATAAGTTTATATTTATATTTATATGTAATATTATATAACACCATTGCTTTTCGATTTTATTTTTTCGGTCATTTCAATAGTTATTATTAAAAAAAAAAAAAAATATCAAAGAAAGAAGAAGAAGAAAGGTTATTAATAATCGTATATTTTGTTTCTTCTGTTTTCTCTTTCTCTCTCTCTCTCTCTCTCTTCTAACTCGGCAGACCTTCGTCGTCGTCAGCAAGGGAAAGGATATATTTAGGTTCTCAGCGACCGACGCGATGTGGATCCTCGATCCATTCAACCCGATACGACGCGTGGCTATCTACATTCTGGTTCACCCACTCTTCTCCCTCTTCATCATTACTACGATATTGGTTAACTGCATACTCATGATCATGCCCACCACGCCTACCATCGAGTCCACCGAGTAAGTATTTTCAAACCTTTTTATTCGATCCTCGTCGCTCGTTTGAGCAACTATATCTACATAGAAACCTAATTTTCTATTTCCCTTTTATCTTTCTCTATATCTGCGTATTCCAACATTTTTAATCTCTCTTTCTTTTTTTCTTTCTATCTGTTTATCTCTTTTTTTTTTTCTTACTTTCAGACTGACTTTCTTTCTATTTATCTATCTATTTTTCTCGAACTCCCTTCATCGCAATTTATTATAATATATAGAAGCACAGCACCGCCCGCCATTTTCCCTCGCGCCCTGATGCCCCAAAAGCGAGCTCCCTGTACGATAGAAACTCGAACTCGAAGAAAAAAAAGAATTATAATATAACAAGTTCGATTTGAGTGATCGAAAGGAAAAAAGAAAGGAAAAACAAAGAAAAAACACGAAATCAAAAAGATTCTTTAGCTCTTCCATCTGCGTCATCGATGGATTCATACGCACATCGTAGCGATTAAGTATCTTTAATTAAATGTTAATTAGATCTAGACGAAGTCTAACTCATATTTTTTGATAACCGACAGTTATCCTTTACCTGTTAATCCTATAAGAAATACTTTTCTCTTTCTTTTTTTTTTCTTTTTTTTTTTTTTCTTTTAAAATTTTCAACACTTATTACCTATGTATTTTAATCGTTTCGAATAAATGAACCTAACATTTTTAGCACATTGTAGACGACACGGGTATAGGTTGAGATCGATCAAAGATTCTTCCTTTTATTTCTTCTATGTATATACACACTTATAATATGTATGTGATTTGTATTATATATATACATATATATATGTATATATATATATATATATATATATGTATGTATATGGAAGCTTTCTTTTTCTTTTTCTTCTTCCATGTGCATCTGAAGGAACCAGTACAAGTCGATCGTAACCTTAGCCCGGCTAGTAACTCGCTCATCGACCGATCTCTATCTCATGTTTTCACTTATCGAAGCTTTAGAACGCGCATTAGATAGAAATACCTCATCGATGGCTTGCAATCCCTTGAACTTGTCAACTTGAAAGACTATAATATAGAGATTTCGAGTTATGTTCGATACATATTATATGTTTTATAGCTCCGATACATATACATATACACACATATATATATATATATAGAATACATATGAATATGCAATGATTATGAAAGTGGCCTATTTTATATACATATATACCTATACGTTTACAGATACATTCTATAGTTAAAAATAAATGATACATCAAATTTTTCAAGGTTACTCTCTTGATTATTATCATATACATATAAATATACATACATATATATGGCAATATGTCAGTATACATATATTTATATATTTTGTATATGTGCTATATGTATTCATACATCACACACGATAATCACAGTAGACATTTTGTGACAAATTGTATTCCGTTGGTAAGTTTTGTCCTAGCCTGTCTAGAGGTAGTCTAGGCGTAGCCGATTCTCTCTCTTTCTCTCTTTTATTCGACCTTTTGAACTTCGAAGAATAACTAAATTAAACATTTACAAAGACATTTTTTCCCTATCGCTGTTGCTTCTCCGAAGTATAAATATTGTTTTCCATTCGATAAAGATAGAAAGAAAAAAAGAGAGAAAGAGAGAATCGAGCTCGACATTGTAATATCCGTAGCTGTCATTTGTCCACGTACCGATCTCTGGGATAAGTATTTTAATTTGCCGGTAGAAAATAAATTAAATAACGTGATGCGTTTTCGTAGATGCGACGTGCCATTAAAGAAAGAAAATTAAAACTTAAAAATTAAAAATTAAAAATTTCTCTCTTTCTTTCTCTCTCCTCCTCTCTTTTTCCTTCACTATATCTTTCTTTCTGTTTACCTTTCGAAGGAAAAGTGAGGAAGAAAAAAAGATCGGCCATATTGTTTTAGCCATCATTCTCTCAAAATGGCCGCGTCGCACTCGTCACGCAACACTCGTAAATGAAATTAAGAAAAGAATAAAAAAGATAGAAGTAAAAGTAAGGGGAATAAAAAAGAGAAAAACAGAAATAAAAAAGAAGTAAAGTTAATTTGCAAAAAAAAAAATATATATATATATATTACTATTACTATTGCTTTTTCCCTTAGAGAAAAAGACGGTAGAGGACTATAATCGCATTTAAAGCTGAGTGGTGTATTTGTTGTTTTCAGAGTGATATTTACGGGCATCTACACATTTGAGTCCGCCGTTAAGGTGATGGCGAGGGGTTTCATTCTGCAGCCTTTTACCTATCTTAGAGATGCATGGAATTGGCTCGACTTCGTAGTTATAGCTTTAGCGTGAGTAGTTAAAACTTTATTTTTTATAAAGAGACCAAAAGCAAAAAACGAACTCAGGACAGAAAGAAAAAAAAAAACGTAAACAAAGAAAAAAATCATAAACGTAAAGAGAACAGAATAGACGAAAGAAGAGAAAAACACAGAAACCAAAAAAAAAGCACAAAAAAAATAAATAAAATATACATTCGTATGTATATCGAAATGGTCTGTACGCGTTCAGCGCATACAACGTGTGGCGAATGAGAAAGACGGATATAAAAAAAATACAAAAATACAAAAATAAAAAAAGAATATAAAATAAAACAAAACACAAATAAATAAAATAAATGGGTACGCGAAAAAGAGAAAACGTAATTTCTCGCTGGGCATTGGCGTTCGTTGGGATCATGAATCGTGTTCGAGTTTAAGGTCGTACGATATCTTACGCGATATCGAAATCGAAGAGAGGAGAGAGGTACAGCACGTCTCTTAATTTTGTCTTTATTTATTTATTTTTTTTTTATTTGTTTTCTCTTCGATAACAATTTTCATCTCCCTTTCTTTCTTTTCTTCTGACTTCTTTCTTTCTTTTTATTTCCTCCTTTTGCATTCTGTACTTTTATTTTTAAATCCTTTTCGAAATTACTCTCTCTCTCTCTCTCTCTCTCTCTCTTTCTCTCTCTCTCTCTCTCTCTCTCTCTCTCTTTCTTTCTCTTCGCGTTAATTCACCTAATGTACCTAAGTATGTACTACGCATCTTAATCGTATATCCGTGTATGTACACGATAGAATGTACCTACGTATATACATACGTGAGCACATACGACGCGTATATTTTTGTGAAAAATAATGAATCGATCGAAAATGAATTTTCTTAATTAGAAACAAAAAAAAGGACAAAAGTAACGAGAAACAAAACAGAAAAATAGAAAAAGAAACGGCATAAAAAAAGAAAGAAATCATAAAGAAAAATGTCACCAACGAATCTACCTAAACAAATCTCTAATACTAATTTCTCTCTTTAACCAAAAATATATTATACATGTATATACCTATATAAATATTATTTTTATCACGAGTCGATATCGAATGAGGTGAGAGCGTGAGGCACGTTTCATAAATTTGTTTAATTTCAAAGAAAGGGGAGAAAGAAATAAAGAAAAAATAAATAAATAATAAAAAGGAAAAGAAAAAAGAAACTATATCTTCAATACGTGCGAACGTCAGACTCACCTTTTCTTATCCTCTGTTCACTTCCTTTAATCTTTCTTTTTCTTTCTCTCTTTCTTCCTCTCTCTCTCTCTCTCTCTCTCTCTCTCTCTCTCTCTCTCTCTCTCTCTTTTTCTCATTCGTTTAGTCTGTAAAACACATTATTTCCTGTGTCCCTTTAGTTCGACGGGTAGATTCGTGGCACGACGACGATCTTAGCCGCGTCGCGGTGGCTGGACCGATTTCAAAGATCACAACGACCGCCGTACGACCCGTTGCGGGTCGGTGAAGCGTTACCCGAAAAAACGCTAATTAGTATCAAGTCAAATGTTCCAGGTTATGAAAGTAGAATTTCTTCGCTAGATACGTTTTATAAGTACGCTATATTCGAATTTGTGTAGCACTGATTTTTATCTGATCTATATATAAATATATATATATATATGTATATATATATATATGTATCTATATATACATATACGTATATATCTTGTTCATTATCATTACAGATCACACTGATTTTACGCATACACATACATACACGATACTCATTAGAAAAACCTTTGAAAAAACTATACCTATTACTCGATTCATTATACACAGATAGAACATACATGCTATATTTACACTTACATCGAGGAAATTTATTTGAACAAGACACACATACGTACTTACATATAAATACAATACATATATACACGTTTAGACGTATAGGTACATGAATTAGTATATTTAGGTAGGGATAGAAATTATTTATTATCGCTAGTAAACCTCGGTCGAGGCGTAATTTTATTGTCATCGTAATTTCATTAGATTAGTATTATATTTACATATCGCGTGTATACAGGTGTGGCGAATTAGAGATTGAGAACGATCATAAATGCTTCTTTCTGATTTTCATTTATCTTTTTTTTTCTTTCTTTTCTTTTCTTTTTTTTTTTTTTTTATTCTTTTCACTTTTATTTCATTTTATTTTATTTTTTATTTATCCGCATTTTTTCTTTTTTTTTTTTTTTTGTTTTTGTAATCGTAATCCGCATATACATATTTCGAAGTGGTATCAACGGAATATCGAGCAATTTATCATCAAAATAAAAAGACCTGGAGCTTTATTACTATTTTTTTTTTTATTTTTGTCTCTTTCATTCAATCTCACTATCGTTGAATGATTTATACACGCGATCCATAAATCCTGTTAAATGTAGCCACAAATTGATCTTGTATCGAACCGATTTTTGTTAGCATTTGAAATTATTAATAATAATCATGCTCACGAGCAATTTTTTCGTTTACCCATTATTTAACAATAAAAAAGAAAAGAATAAACAACAAAGAAATAAATAAAAAGATATACCACTTTGAAATACATATTCGAGGAGCCATATCGTGTTATCAATTAACAATCAATAAAACGTTCTCAATCAGCCACTCGTCACCATGTGTATACGTCGATAAAATAAACCAATTGATAATTGTTGTAGTTTAGTTACGTATACGTAATATTAAGCGTAAGATTGACGATCGATATAAATATTACGTTATCATATCGATCAATGATCGAACGTGATCGTAACATTATAGATTTGATTCTGTCTTTTTACGCTTCATGGTCTATTCGTCTCGAGTTCACGATCGAGTCGTTAAATCATGTGTCGATCTTAATCTCGATTTCGATGTCGATCTCGATCTAGATCTCGTTGCGAAAGTCCAAAAGGAACGAAATCGTCTCGTGATACCTATTACATATTTCCTTACGTCGTGCATGCAGTACATATATATGTGTACATATATATATATATAATTAATATATACAATATTATATATTATATATTGTATATTATATATATTATATATATTATATATATATATATATATATATATATATATATATATATATGATAGTTATTTTAAAGGATACGCGCAGTTATCGAGCAGATTTGGATTTTTGCCAATAGGAAGTAGCGAGTATAACCTTTTTGAGTAACTTAATTACTTACTTACTTACTTACTTACTTACTTACTTAATTACTTACTTACTTACGTCCTTAATTTCCCTCAAAAAAAAAAGAAAAGAAACAAAAACACCCTTATCCATCCTACCCTCCGTTCAAACCCCTTTTCAAAACGTTTTGGTTTTTTGTTTGTATCACTGTAATATGTGTGATGTTCGGGTGTATTGCAGTTATGTGACGATGGGCATAGATCTAGGCAACCTTGCCGCTCTCAGGACATTTCGAGTCCTCCGAGCCTTGAAGACTGTCGCTATTGTACCAGGTATGCTTAGAGGATAGAATTGGGTGTAGATGCAGATTATTTAGATGATTTTTTCTAGACACTTGTCACGATGTCGTTACTTTTACGTTCTTTTTTTTTTCTTTATATATACACACATACATATATATATATATATATACGTATATATGTATGTATGTATATATATATATTCTTTTTCTTTCAAATTTTTCTGCTACATGGAATTTACTTTTCTCTGTTCATAATCTCGATACCATATCTTCTGGTATTACTTACACAAATACTTCTTCCCTGATCCATATACATGCATACATATCAAACATATTTCGTCTGGTTAATCTTCTTCCTTTTCTCGATCCATTCGTTATCCGTCTCAATCGTTCAACATCAATCAAAGACTATCATCGTCTTTCACATTTCACCATATCTTATTCTGTCATTCATTCTCTCATTTCTTTGTCTTTTTCACTTTCTCTCTCTCTCTCTCTCTCTCTCTCTCTCTCTCTCTCTCTCTTTCTATCTGTCTTTCTCTCTTTTTCTCTGTATATACACTTATATATACAATATTAGTATGTATATGTATACATACATCTTTCATTCATCGGTCAACCGATCACCACTATATCACCATCACCATCATCATCATCATCATCATCATCATCATCATCATCATCATCATAATCTTTATCCCCACGACGAAAAAAAGATTTCAAAAAAAAAAAAAAAACAAAATAGATAAAAATAAAAATAAAATAAAGTAAAAAAGATAGAAGAACAAAAAAAAAAAAGAAAAGAAAAAAAATTCAATGATAAAAAGAGTGCATTTCGTCGGGGTCAAGTAATCGCGATAATGAATTACTCCTGTCCATTATTTTAAACACTGTCGTCCTTTTTTTTTTTATCGTTGTATAGGTCTGAAAACCATTGTCGGCGCTGTGATAGAGTCCGTGAAGAATCTGCGCGATGTGATAATCCTGACGATGTTCTCCCTCTCCGTTTTTGCGCTGATGGGCCTTCAAATTTACATGGGGGTCCTAACGCAAAAGTGTATAAAGAACTTTCCAACGAACAGCTCCTGGGGTAATCTCACCGACGAGAACTGGGAGAGATTCGTTAGCAATGAAAGTACGTATGCCGGTTGCCGATCATCAGGTCGTTTCTTCTTCTTCTTCTTCTTCTTCTTCTTCATCTTTTTTTTTCTCTTTTTTTTTCTCTCCCTCTCTCTCTCTCTTTCTCTTTTCCTCTTTCCTTCTTCTTTCTCAGTAGGTATCCAACATACAAATCAAAGACACGCAGCCTTCTTTTTGTTTTTCTTTTCTATCTGTCCAGCTAATTGGTACGTAGACGAGGCTGGAAACATGCCATTGTGCGGGAATTCGTCGGGAGCTGGGTAAGTTTGTCTCTTTCTCTCTCTTTCTATCTATCTGTCTGTTTCTCTCTCTCTCTCTCTCTCTCTCTCTCTCTTTCTCTGTATTTCTTTCTTTCACCCTTTTGTTTCTTTCTTTTCTTCAATTCTTCTTTTCTATACAACGATCTTATCCAATGATCCTTTTCCCTTTCACCTTTAAATAATTTTTCAAGCCATAATAAATTTTAACACGAATCAATAAAGTTTTTTGTCGTTCTTTTTTTAAACGTTATTATTCGATCAAACAATTAATCGAATTATCCGAGTACAGGCAGTGCCTTCCTGGCTACACGTGCTTACAAGGATACGGCGACAACCCGAACTACGGTTACACGAGCTTCGACAGCTTCGGCTGGGCTCTACTTTCTGCCTTTCGTCTTATGACCCAAGACTATTGGGAAAATCTTTATCAGCTGGTACTACGATCGGCCGGACCGTGGCACATGCTCTTCTTCATTGTCATCATCTTCCTCGGTTCTTTCTATCTCGTCAACTTGATCCTCGCTATCGTAGCGATGTCATACGACGAGTTGCAAAAGAAGGCGGAAGAGGAGGAGGCTGCCGAAGAGGAAGCAATAAGGGTATGCGAATGAGGACTCGTATAAAGGTGGCTTGTTAATTTTAGGAAAAAGAACATATTGTTTTTTCTCTGTTTTTTTTTCTTTTTTTTTTTTTCGCAAACCATTGATTAAGGATCGATAGACGATTCGATCTATCTTGCAATTTATTTGCATTTAGATCACGTCATTTTAATATGATCCGTAATCATTATATGATTATTTCCTATTATTTACAAGACCCCGCATTACGGTCCTTAGACCCGTCGAAAGTCATACGTGTAATTGTCCTTTGACTTTCCTTTGACATTAATTTTTTTTCTTTTCAGTTTATTTATTTTTCTCTTGAGTTTGAGATATCTATTTGATTTCTGATTAAGTTTTATATATATATATATATATATATATATATATAAATGTGTGTGTATATGTATATATATACATACATTTTGAGGAGTAGTCATAGGACATTTATGACACGTCTCACCGTCCAGTAATTTGACTATTTTTCCTTTTCTCTTTTTTCTTATAATACTTA
The DNA here is from genome assembly GCF_014466175.1 of Vespula pensylvanica. Taxonomy (NCBI): domain Eukaryota; kingdom Metazoa; phylum Arthropoda; class Insecta; order Hymenoptera; family Vespidae; genus Vespula; species Vespula pensylvanica. Next base: position 6,838,426 of record NC_057687.1, on the reverse strand, counting down.
TATGTTTTTTTCTTCTCTTTTTAGAACAGACAATCTTTATAATTGGTGTATAGCATCGACGAGTTTTCTACGGGTATATTTCTTTTCGATCAATTATACAGGGTTTTTCACATGTATTACTAGATTACTTTATACATCTGTTAATATTAAATTCAACGTAGAAAAAAGTGTATGTTATATTTTCCGAAATAATCCATTTTATACGTATTACGTACATATATTATTAAATAATTTTTATTATTACGAGATCGAAGATTGAAAGATACTCTATAGTTTTTTCATCGGTACTCAATTTTTTTCTATAACATTAGATAGTATCAAACGATATTCGATGTGATGATAATTACGCCTCTTTTGTTATAGAAAAAAAAAAAAAAAAAAAATAGAAAAACTTGAGTTCCATTTGAGAAACTGAACAAAATTTTTAAACTTTCGAATGATATAACTACAGACTTTTTTAGATTCGAGACGACGTTAACAGACTTTGACGTCAAAATTAATATTACAAAACCCTGTATATAATCGTTACTTATGATTTCTCCGTCGGATCAAAAATAAAAAAGGACGAAACAGAAAAATACGAATCTGTTAAACGTATCGTTTAGTTTTTTTTTGTCACGTCGATTTACCGGACGGACGTGTATTAAATCCGAACCGCTATGACTTACCGACGGGCCTGAAATCGCAAACAAAAGCAAAAAATTGATCGTATTATACGTAGTTGCAATTGTTAGTTAAAAAATTACGATTGCAAGAACATGAAAAGAAAGAAATGGAAAAAACAAAAAAAAAAAAGAAAAAAAAGAAACTAAAAAAAAAAAAGAAAAAAGAGAACAAAAAGAAAGCCAATAAAAATTGAATCGTCGTTCAATGGTAGCGGAAGTTTTTTTCGATCGCGTCGCGATTGAGATTGACCGAAAGAAAAAGAAATAAAAAAAATTAAAAAAGAAATAAAAAAGAAAAAAGAAAAATTTGAATGGGTTGATGTGCATATATGTAGCTTAATTTGATCCTGACAGGAAGTCGAAAAAGCCATGATGATGAAGGAGAACAAATTAGCGGCGCAGGCAACCGCGAGAGAAGCAGCTGCGGCTGCCGCAGCCGCGGCAGCTGATCAGATCGTCAAGTCACCGTCGGACTTCTCTTGTCATAGTTATGAACTCTTCGTTGGCCAGGAAAAGGGTAACGACGATAACAACAAGGAGAAGATCAGCATAAGATCGATCGAGTCTGTTAGCGAGCATAGGATCAAGCAGATCAACAACAACCACAGCGCTGCCAGTAAAGTGCGGAAAGTCAGCGCCGTAAGTGTCGTCAAAGGATTTGCCGATGTAAACGTCTCTCTCGAGTATTATATTTATTCCCGTTGGACGTGATATTCGACGTTGTATTATCACTTATTATTTGTTAATTCCCTAGTCTCGACTCGTCGTATCCGTTCTCTCGACTACGTCAAACATATACACACATACATGCACGCATACAGATGCACATACACATACTCTTTCTCTCTGTCTATTTAATCTATCTCTCTTTCTCTCCCCTTTTCTCTCTCTCTCTCTCTCTCTCTCTCTTTCTCTCTCTGTCTTTTGTATCGAATATATATATATATATATATATATATATATATATATATATATATCGGAGAGAAAAGAAAAAAGACGGAAAAGTAAGAAAAAAAAAGAAGAAAAAGATAAACCAAAACAAACTTGAAAAAGCAGATACGAGACGAGTCGAGTGTGTCATTGCCTGATAGAGCTTTATATAAAGTAAAAAGTATCCCTCGTTGTTTTGTAATAATTTAGCATGCTCGTCGTACATACGTATCTTAACATATAATCCTTTATTTAATTGTGTATATTTTGATGTATTTCTCCCTTTTCATTCAACGTCAATCCTTTTACGTTTGCGTAGCTTCGATGCATAAAGAATCTATCTCCAAAGCCCTTAGATTCTTCATATCGTTTGTCTTTGTCCCTTTTGATACTAAAAAGTTGAGTTCGTTAGTGAAATCTCTTCTTGAAAGGAGATACGAAAGACTGCTGGATTAGTCAGAGAAATTTCTTGGAGATTCGGTTTTGAATTTTCGGAATGAATCTAGCCGATCTTCGTATCTCTATTTTCTCGATGTAATAATCGTATATAGATATATTCTCTATATCATCATTTCTAATGTATGCATATACGATACTCCATTCGTATTAGTTTGCTCTCTTTCTGTCTCTCTCTCTCTCTCTCTCTCTCTCTCTCTCTCTCTCTCAAACTTTTTATCCATTTCTATGTGTATGTGTGCTTCTCTGCAAGTATTTTTTGTGTAAAAAAAAAAAAAAAAAGAAAAAAAATTCTAACAAAAAAAGAAAAATATATTCTATCTGTATAATATAATATATATATATATATTTCTACATATATACATATACGTATTATCGAGTGCCTCCTTGGTGTACACATTAGAAAAGGTTACGAGCCGTTTGGTAGGAGATATCTTTTCTTGTTTTTTTCTTAAGGTCTCTCGCGCCGCTAATGGCCAGTTTACTTATGCCTACCAGGAAAGCCTGCGGAAGGTACGTGTGTCACGACGTGTATCTATCAGCACCCGACCCGTACGTACATAATAGCACCGTACAAAGAAAGAAAAGAAAAGAAAAGAGAAGAAAAGAAAAGAGAAATATGAGATTTATTATATAGTACCTATCCATCAGTCCTATCGTCAACATTCTCTCTCTCTCTCTCTCTCTCTCTCTCTCTCTCTCTCTAACTCACTCTCACTCTCTCTCTCTCTCTCTCTCTCTCTATCTTGACCGATCGATCGATCGAGCTTTTTTTGTCATTTCTCGAATTTTCTCTTCTTCCGGAAAATATTTTCTTTAATTTTCATTGGGAGTTACATACATACATATAACGAAAGGGGGAAAGAGCGAGTCTGAAACGTAAACGTTAACTGTCTTCATATTTCTCAAGATATTCCTTGAAATCGTTTTCTTTTCCTACGTCGAATGGATTAAATATGAATATATTTTTAAAAGGGAAAGGAAATGATAAAAGGAAGAAAAAACATTGAAAAAGAAAAAGAAAACGAAAGGAAAAAGGAAGAGACTCTTTAAAGGGGCTTGTCAGAATATTTTGAATAATTTCGATATACATACCGTGCAAATGATACCAAGGGAAGGGAAATAAAAAAAGAAAAAAAGAAAGAGACTCGTTAAACGGTTATGTCAGAAATTTTTAATAATTTCTCTATATGGATATATATATATAATGTGAAATGAAACCTTAATCTGTGACCTATTTTTCTATCACATTTTCACTTCCCAAACATTTGTTGTTTTTGTTATTTCTCTGTCTGTCTGTCTGTCTCTCTCTCTCTCTCTCTCTCTCTCCCTTTCTCTCTCTCTCTTTGCGTGTTTAATATTCTTTCAACATTTGTCCCAACAACCCGAGAGAACGTACGACCCGAGACACATCTAGGAAAGTGTTCGACGAGAGAGAGACAGAGAGAGAGAGAGAAAAGCGGTGGTCCGCTTTGTTGTTATTACAGGCGAGCCTTAGCCTGCCCGGTTCACCTTTCAATCTTCGCCGGAGTAGTCGTGGGAGTCATCAATTCACGATACGGAATGGTCGAGGTCGATTCGTTGGTCCACCAGGTGGTGACAGGAAACCCCTTGTACTATCGACCTATTTGGATGCCCAGGAACACTTGCCTTATGCCGACGACTCCAATGCCGTCACACCGATGTCCGAGGAAAATGGAACTATTGTAGTGCCGGTTTATTATGCGAATCTTGGCTCGCGGCATTCCTCCTACACGTCACACGCGTCGAGACTATCCTATACGTCGCACGGTGACCTTCTAGGTGGTATAGCCAGTGCAATCGGCAAACCAATGACCAAGGAAAGTCGATTGAGAAGTAGATCGGTTAGGCCACCATCGGTTAATGGTCATCTACAAGATTGTAATCAAAAGTATCACTGCGTGAGTCTCTCGTATTATCATTTGATTGCATCTAAATTCTACGTGTGTATAGAAATGATTGGAACGACGAAAAGTCTATCGATCTCATTTTTATTTGATAATTTTAAACGAACAAGTCGACAAAATTAATTTCTTTCGGACATTTCCCTGATACGTTCTTGATATCCGATGTCCGATCATTTTTATTGATATTTTTCCAATATTTATTTATTTGTGTATTAAACATTTTCTACATTCGTTGTACGAACCTATTTCATGATTTTTCAGGAAAGCGATTTAGAAAGCGATCCCATGGGCAAAGCGAAGCAACAAGATAATCCGTTCATCGAACCTTCTCAACAACATGCCGTCGTCGATATGAAGGGTAAGATCGAATAAAAGTTTCGTCTTTCAACGATACGAGATTAACCATAGGAAAAAGACAAAACAGAAATAAAGAATCCGAGAGAAAAAGGAAATGGAAAGAGAAAAAGAAACGAAAAGAAATACGACATTTTTCTAACACATTCGCAAATCGCAAATGTTGTCCATCACATTCCTTTAAGTGTTTCTCTTTCATCATGTTATTTTATCGGTCCACACTTTTGGCACACGTGTCATCCTCTCGTTTAATTTGTCTACCGCACACCGTGTGACGTACGTGCCTACACTCTCTTTTTTTTCTTCTTTCCTTTCGCAGATGTGATGGTGCTCAACGATATTATCGAGCAAGCAGCAGGACGTCAGAGCAGAACACCCGAGCAAGGAGGTAATGACGTGCGATCGACTCTTTCGAGCAAAATATTTTTTTAATCCTCTCTATTCTCTATATATCTACTTATCTATCTATCTCCCTTCCTCCCACTATGATTATCTGTCACCTTTGTCGCAAGTGTGCATATCTTATTGTCTATCGTTCGATGTGTGTATATACGTATCATTACTATACTACTACTATTACTACGACTACTACCACTACTATTACTACTATTATTACGAGTGAAAGTTATACCTTATACATCCTTGTGATTGTAATTTTCATCCATACTGTACGTACATGCATATGCATACATACATACATACATACATACATACATACATACATACCTACATACATACGTACGTACGTACGTACATATATATAATTTACTATACATATTAGGTGATGCTGGACGTTTCTTTGGCTGCGCGTGTCTATCTCTACCTATTTTCTTATATCCTAGATTATACAGTATATCGATACCCTTATTCTTTTATAAAATCGGTTAGTTCAATCCACCATTTTCTCCGATTGATTTAACAATCGTACTCGTAAACGAAACACGCTCTTGTCTCTTTAAGTGTAATCTCTCTCTGTGTCTCTCTCTCTCTCTCTCTCATTCTCTTTCATCCTTTTTTTATCTCTTTTTTTTCCATTTCTTCTTCTTCTTCTTATTCTCCTTATCGTATTATTATTATTATTATTTTTTTTTTTATCATCGATGTGTACCCTACGATTCGCGAAGGAAAAATGAACGCGAGAACGGTACCATATTCGACGGGATTCAAACGATTCGAAAGTAATATTTTCCGATATTGGTTAAAGAAGAGATATGTGAAGTGTATTTATTTTTTTGGGGAAATAGAGTTTGTCCGCTTGATTCTTTCTACACGGCAGGAATTTAGCGTTTATTTCGTTGCGGCTGCACAAAATATTTCAAGCTTTCGTATTACATACATGTAATAGTGTATATATATATATATAGGGCGATTTCCATGATCATGGTATAACTGAGAAAGAGTTTATTTCTCTTGAGATAAGAATTCTTGGATAAAGTTTTTTTTTATTGGTACTTTTGTATACAAAATAATCAGTATTAAATATTAACCAAGTTCAACTAATTAAATCGTCGATAAAAATTGATCGACTATATATATATGTGTGTGTGTGTATATATATCGACTACATCATAGAAAGATTAATAATGAATCGTAATTCAATATTCGTGATATTATCAAAATTATTATTTTTGTATTTGACCATTAAAAATAGGAAAATGAAAGAAACAAATTATAATTATTCATTATTATTATAGAAAAATGATAATCTCAAATTGACGAATGCGATAAAAGTAAGTCTTAGAAAGAAAGTAATAGCTTTCATATTATTTATAATGATAGTGTAAACGTTTTTTGAATATTCTACAAAAATGATTATTTAAAAAAAAAAAAATCTTACTGAAGGATTTAGATTAACTATATCATCTCAAGAAAAATTAAAGTTTACTGTGATTATTGTGTCACCCTGTATACGTCATTATCTAGATTTCGTTTTTGTTAGTCTTCGCGTGCTAGCAAAATTCCTTTAGGATATTTTCCGATCATTTTTTTTTTCCGCCATGCGCTTTTTATATTCGTCGCGAATTAAAATACAAGCAGCACTGCCGCGTATGGCTGGGTTTGCATTGCACAATTATTTCTCATTAAGAGAAAATGCTGATGAAGCGAAACTTCGCGCGAACACTCGCCACGTCCTCGTTCGATATTTTTTTTTTTTCTTCTTTTTTCTTTCTTTCTTTCTTTTTTCCATTTCGTTTCTCTTCTTTTACTTTCTATTACTCTCTTCTACTTTCCTTTATAAATTATAACTAGCACGCAAATTTGCATCTGATCGCACTGTTATTTAGAAAATTAGCTCCTCGAATGTTGCTTTTTAACCGTGAATATATTATATTAGAAAAGAAAAAAAAATGAAGAAGGAATCTCTATTGTTTTATGAGCGGTACGATTTTAAGATTGAGTGAGTATCTGATGAGTTTCGAAAGTCATTTCGAAAGATAATTAATCAATGTCAACGAGAACAATGAAGATTCATTCGTGAAATAGAAAAATAGAAAAGCATGCAATCACTTCGAATTTCTGCATTTTGCATTCGGGACGTTAAGGAAAAAGCTTGCTTCCTTTCTTACTCTTATTTGTTTTTATTCTTATTTTTGTCCTCATCATTTTATTTTCCTTAAAATCTTTCTAAATTCCTCGACATTCCTTTCTCACTCATTCTTGCTAGTGCCTATTTCTTTAACACTTTTATTCTCATCGATCGTTCATCCTCAGCTTGCTTGTTTGCTTGCTTGCTTGCTTGCTTGCTTGCTTGTCAACTTGTTCACCTGCCCGTGTAAAATTTTCTGAACGGAAAAAAAACGTGCTTGAAATACGATATCGATCAAAAAAAAAAAAAAAAAGAAAAAAAATATGTATATAAAAAAAATAACGAAAGAAAAAATATAAATAAAAGAAAATCAAATAAAAAAGAAATAAAAAAGAAAAGAAAACAAACGAAACGAAAGTTTAATGATAAATAATTATAAACGATGTAAGAAAAATTTGTTCTCAAAAACCGTAGAAAGAAACGGAATGTGTAAAAATTAAAAACCTCTTTCCCCAAAAAGAGTGGTGCCAGACAAAATGACTAACGCGCGTTACAGTTTCGACCTATTACTTTCCGACAGACGACGATGAGGAAGGGCCCACGTTAAAGGAGAAAATATTGGCCGGGGTCTTACGTTGCATCGATATCTTCTGCGTTTGGGACTGCTGTTGGCTCTGGCTCGAGTTTCAGAAATACGTATCTCTTCTGGTATTCGATCCGTTCGTAGAACTCTTCATTACTCTTTGCATCGTCGTTAATACTCTCTTCATGGCATTGGATCATCACGATATGGACAAGGACATGGAAAAAGTCCTTAAATCCGGTAACTACGTAAGTATATATATATATATATATATACATGTATATATATATACAAAATTATTTTAACGTCATTCGAATTATTCCTATTTTGGATCATTAAATAATCGATTATTTATGTCAGATAAAGATTTGCAAATTTTTCGTTTGATTAAAAATTTGATTTTCTCATTACTACTATACTCAGTAGCGGATTTAAACGAGGTCGTTGCCTCGAGCTCGACAAGATAGGGATCTTTACGCTGCAAATATATATATTTATATAATATTATATAATAGATTTAATTCAATATCTGGCGATCGATATATAATTTTTATTTACGTGTTTGCGATTAAATATAATAGTATTTCTAGGTTCGTCATTTGTATGAACAGTTGAAACGAGACAAATTTTTAATACCTCGATTTCCATGAACTTTAAATTCGCCACTGGTTATACCTAGTTTTATCTAATGATTTTAGATAATATTGAGATATATAGAGTATTTAGTATAAATTTTTGTTAATATAAATAGAATGAATAAAGCGTAATAGTAGAGGGGAGGGGGTGGGGAAGAAAAGATAATTGCTACGTCTCTAATTTATATCTAGGTCGATGAAAAAAAAAATTTATATATATATATATTTATATATTTTTTTATTTACCTAAACACTCGGAGAGATAATTGAATATAAGAAAAAAACTAAAGCAATTTATTTAACATTTCAACGTAGTTCTTCACGGCTACATTCGCCATCGAAGCAACGTTAAAGCTGATAGCTATGAGCCCGAAGTATTATTTTCAAGAGGGTTGGAACATCTTCGACTTCATCATCGTCGCCCTCTCATTACTCGAATTAGGTTTGGAAGGTGTTCAAGGTCTTTCGGTATTGCGATCCTTTCGATTGGTAAGTACGATCTATAAGAAATGTAGATAACATGAGTCATCTGAAGGAGCAACGATTTCGAATCTTAATCAACGTGTATCTCGAGCGATTGATCGTTTTATCAAAAGAATTTTTCAGTACTTTATATCCGAATAAACAATATACTAATATCTTTTTACGATGAAAATTAGTTATTGGATCAATCCAATGTTATAACATTTCAATATAAAATACTGAAAATGTTAATATATCATCTATTAATGTTAATACATACATTTGAATCCTATAACAATGAATTATTCTTATTATTTGTTTGTTTTTATAATTTTTATTTATTAGACGCGATTACATGTATTTATTTATTTAATTATTTTATAGAAGAATATTGAACATTTCTAATTGTTCAAATAAATAATCATTAATTATTCGTTTGATTAGCTGAGAGTGTTCAAGCTGGCAAAATCATGGCCCACATTGAATCTACTGATATCCATCATGGGTAGGACAGTTGGTGCCTTGGGTAACTTAACCTTCGTCTTATGTATCATCATCTTCATATTCGCCGTGATGGGTATGCAATTGTTCGGGAAGAATTACACCGATCACGTCGATCGTTTCCCGGGTGGAGATTTACCCAGATGGAACTTTACCGATTTCATGCATTCCTTCATGATCGTCTTTCGTGTTCTGTGCGGAGAATGGATCGAATCTATGTGGGACTGTATGCTGGTTGGAGACGTCTCTTGCATACCGTTCTTCCTCGCCACCGTCGTCATCGGTAACCTTGTCGTACGTATTAAATCAACTACTATATTGAAATACGATTAAACAGAATTTATTTTACACGGTGTCTATACATAACAGTGCATTTCAGAAAATCATCGACGATTTAAACGAGGACCGTACATCTTCTTGATGATTTATTATATCTCTGACGAGTATTGGCTTTTTATTTCTTTTTTTTTTTTTATTAATTAATTTAGAATAGACCGATATTAACGTTCATAATAATAACAATGATGATGGATTAATGAAAAAGTCACAGAATATTCAGACCGATTTTAACGTTTTTCAGAAGTTCGTAAATTTTTATTCTCGCTTATGAAATATCGAACTTTATGTCTGCGAATTTGCATCGATTACTTTACGTTGCTCAACAATTAAAAAAGAAAAAGACAAAACAGAATAGAAAACGAGAAAAGTAAAAGAGAAAATATATTTCGAATCATCGTTCCAGTCTAGAATTCATCAATTTTCACTTTACAACAATTTTCTCGACAGGTGCTGAATCTCTTCTTGGCCCTGTTGCTGAGCAACTTCGGTTCATCTAATTTATCGGCGCCGACTGCGGACAACGACACGAACAAGATCGCGGAAGCGATCGATCGGATAGCACGTTTCGTAAAATGGATCAAGCGAAATGTCCTTTACATTGCTAAGTTGATGCGAGCCAAATTCACCAATCAGATATCCGATCAGGCGCCAGGTGAGGGACCGTCCAACAGTTGGAAAGAAGGTTTATATCCAATCAGATCGCTTGCTGTGTGCGCTGTGTAGTTCGTGGCACTGTTTTCGGTTCGGCTTTTTATTACACTCTTCTCGGCAACAAAATGTCAGTCGAAGGTTTTTTTTCCCTCGGATTGATTTTTTCTTATCGAAAAGATTTGACAACGAAGAAATAAAAAGAAAAAGAAAACGCGCGCCGCCATCTTTACTCGTTGAATAAAAGAAGATCGTTGACTGACACGTTTTTTCGTTTATTATGCAAATTTCTGTTTTTGATTGTTTCGCTATTTTTTTTCTACAAGATTACTTTCGAACTTTCGTGGATTTGGATTGAGATTAAAAAAAGAGAAAAAAGAAAAAAAAAAAGAAAAGAACAGAGAACAAAGTAAGAAAAAAAACGTAATCGAATCATGTGGGTGGGATTTGAAAAAAAAAAAAGAAAAAAGAAAGAAATTCGTGAAAACGCAAGAAAATATTTATTAATTTTGCTTCGCTATTTAGCCGCCTGGCAGTTATATGTTGCTTCGCTCGTTATTTTGGGTCCGCGTTTTTCGTCCGAAAGGTATCATAATAAATTTGAAAAATTATGAAACAACAGCAGGAAATACAAAGATTGGGTGGGTGTTCGAGTTTGACTCGAACTCGGCGAATGGAATCGAAGGATCGTTTCGATCGTCATCGAGCGATATTATCGATCGCGAGAGTACGATTAGATAGAGGTAGTCCAGTTGACAATAATGTGATATCGATAAGAATGTAGTTGCGTGATTTATCTATTTCTATAAAAAAAAAAAAATCTTTTTTTATATATATAATAATTCTTCACAAAAATATTCGTATCCATACTTTTCGAAATTAAATAATTTATGTTTTTTGTAGATCGTATTGAAAACTTTCTGAAATGTTTAATGTACCATAGAAGGTATATGTTTGGAAAAAAGAAAAAACATAAAAGCAATTATTTTTCTAAAGAAAGAAACTAATGATGAAACAAATAAATGTTTTCGTTATTTTCTTTCTTTAATTTAATTTCATTCATCGAATCTTTATAACGAGTTAAACAAATTTCTTACAGATACTTAACTAAATCTATAAGATGCTCTTATACACGTTTTTTTTTTTTTTTTTTTTAATAAAAATTCTTGTTAATAATGGACATGGTGAAAATCTTTATTTTTTATTCACTTACAAAATAAAGATGTAATCTTCTTATAATTTTGCTCAAGCCTTATATAATATTATAGAAAAATTTTGCTCGATGTAAAACGATATTCTTCAATTTGATGATAATGTTCGAATATTTTTGCGACAAGCCAATGTATTATAAAAGAAAAGAAAAAATAATTAAACACCCTATAATTTCCGTAGATTCTTTAAACGTCTTATCGATATCACTGAAAAAACATGTAGACTATGAACTGTTATTAACAGTCGAAATATAAATCGGAGCTTCACTCGAGCATCGCAAGGAACACGAACGTCTCGAGTCGATGCTCTTGCATGCCGAAATTGAAAATATGTGATTAAAAAAAATGAGAGAAGAAAAGAAACGCTCGTCGATCTGTTTCTTTAATTTCCTCTCTCTCTCTCTCTCTCTCTCTCTCTCTCTCTCTCTCTCTCTCTCTCTCTCTCTCTCTCTCTCTCTCTCTCTCTCTCTCTCTCTCTCTCTCTCTCTCTCTCTCTCTCTCTCTCTCTCTCTCTCTTTTTATCTATCTCTCTCTCTTTTTTTTTTACTCCAAATATCTTCATCAATAATAATTATCTATATTATTTATTATTTAAATGATTTGAATGATTAAAAAAAGAAAGAAGGAAACAGAATTAAAAAAAAAAAGACAAGTAGTTCGTCGAACGACGCACGTTCTTTTCGAATGCGAGTCTCGTCGAAAGAAAAAAGGGCGGGTTAGAGTTTTCATGTGACTGTGCAGATGGAATTGATCGAGATGGGGACCTAGATCTTGCAGATAGCGATTTGGAAGCGTATAGAGATAAGAAGAGTGCGAAGGAGTTGAATCAACTGGAGGTAGCCATTGGTGACGGAATGGAATTTACTATTCATGGTAAGCGTATCTTAATACCGTCATAACGTAAAATGTTATTTATAGTGGTTAACTGTCGTAATAAAAAAATAAAAAAATAAAAAAACATTTGATCAATATTTTAAAAAAATAATTAGTATTTAATTAATAAAATATCCAATATATACGTAACGCAATTAAAATAACATCCATAGTTATCGATATTAATATATACCAACTATTTATTTTGCGAAATACTTTCCGATTAATTTCATAAAAATACTGAAAAAAGAAATAAAACTGTTTCTTTCGTGATAGCATCAATTGTGATTTTTTTTTTTTCGAAGGAGATCTGAAGAACAAATTGAAAAGGGGCAAGTTGTGTATAAATAATACCAAGGTGATAGGAAATTCGATAAATCATCGGGATTATAGATTAGACAACGATTATATTAATCAAAACGAAGAAGACACGATCAGGTTGGTATTTAATTATCTATTTTAATATCAAAACTACGTTTGAATTTTAATATGTTTCTCTCTCTCTCTTTCTCTTTCCCCCCCTCTCTCTCTCTCTCTCTCTCTCTCTCTCTCTCTCTTTTAATAGTAACAAATCGTATGGCAGTCATAAGAATCGACCGTTCAAGGACGAAAGTCATAAAGGTAGCATGGATTCGTTGAACGGAGAGGAAAAGAAAGATGCCAGTAAGGAAGATCTCGAGCAAGACGAAGGTAATATCGAACTTTTATAATATATTAGAATATTTCTAACGTTGTTTCATACGAAGGAAAAATATTATTTTAGACTTAGAAGAAGATGGCGATGAGGGTGACGGTATAATGGAGAGCGAGATAATACATGCCGACAAGGATCCCATAAATTCCGATTATCCGGCTGATTGTTGTCCAGAAAATTGTTATAAAAAATTTCCGTTTTTGGCTGGCGACGACGATGCTCCGTTTTGGCAAGGATGGACGAATTTGAGGCTGAAGACTTTCCAATTGATCGAAAATAAATATTTCGAGAGTGCGGTTATAACGATGATTCTATTGAGTAGTTTAGCTCTCGTAAGTGTTTTCATATGTTGATATACGAATAAAATATCACGTTTTATTATTAATCAACTTTACGATTTAGGCCTTGGAAGATGTCCATTTGCAGCAACGACCCATCCTGCAAGATATTCTTTATTACATGGACAGAATTTTCACTGTGATTTTCTTCCTCGAAATGTTGATCAAATGGCTGGCCCTTGGCTTCAAGAAATATTTCACGAATGCCTGGTGCTGGCTCGATTTCATCATCGTCATGGTAAGTTACGAATCTTTTTTTATCCTAAACCTGTGTAACATATGTCTTACTGTGATATCGTTAGATTCTCCCACGAACGCATGTAATCACTATGATTTTTATTACATACATTTGGAATCTCACGTAAAGTGACATATTTAACATAATTATATAAATATATATATACATACATATTTATATGATTACACGCGTTCTCTTTCTCCAAATATTTGTATTATCGATCATCGAGCGATTTCGTCTAAATTTTATCAAGCAACGAATATATAAAAAAAAAAAAAAAGAAAAAAGACGAAACTTATCCTTTTAAAGATCATAATCGAACAAAACTAACCATTCGAGAGAAATCGTTCGAGGGATCTAAGCGAGATGGACTCTTCTTACATGTGTCAAACTTACTCGATTCTAGCACGAAAATTCTGACTAAAAATAATATATATTATACATATCTCAAGAAACAAGAAAAAAACAATGTCAAACTCGTATGAAAAGTAAAAATCGTGCTGGAATTAAGTGATTAGTCCTAAGTATTTTGAAATTGTTTCTCCCATGAAAAAAAAAAAAAAAGGAAAAAAAAAAAGAAAGAAAAAAATCTCGCCCATGAGAAAATCTGTCCGTTTAACTCCCCCTTTATATCTATCTATCTATCTATTTCTATCTATCCCTATATCTATCTATCGATCTATCTATCTCTCTTTCTCTCTTTACATATATATATACATATATATATATACATATATATACATATATATATATATATATACATACACATTTATATACATACATATATTTCTTTCTTTCTTATCTTCATTCTTTCAATCCCTCTACTCTCCTTACGAATAAAAATCCCTATACGAAGCACTAGGAGCCGAACGTGGAAGCTTCCAGTGGATTTCTCTTAATCGATCACGCTACATATGTATAACCGTTAAGGTATAGCATTTAAGACGTACGATGCATCGATCTGACCAATGTTTAATGACAATAGCTATCACTGATCAACTTGGGCGCGATCTGGGCCGGCGCCGCCGACATCCCGGCCTTCCGTTCGATGAGAACACTGAGGGCCTTGAGGCCTTTACGAGCAGTCTCGCGATGGGAGGGCATGAAAGTAAGTCATCGGTCTATACGAGGACTTGAAACGAAAACGAGCCTCGTTCAACGATCTATAAATCGACCCTTTTCTTAGCGGATCGTTGCGAAATCGACGGATCGATCGGGATTATTATTATTATCATCATCATCATCGTTATTAATATTATTATTGTTATTATTATTGTTATTATTATTATTATTATTATTATTATTATTATTATTGTGATTGTTGTTATTGTTAAAGAAAGAAAGAAAGAAAGAAAGAAAAGGTAGAAAAAACGAACAAACAAATTATCATCATCGCAGGCATGTCGTTTCGAGTCGTCGATCTTTCTTTTCGAATTTTTTTATATTTCTTTTAATCTCTTTTTTTTTTTTCTTCTTTTTTTACTCCTTCGCCTAAATCGATCCGTCGTAAGCGCGAAACACGGCCTACGATGGTCGTGAAATAAAAGAAAGAAAACAAAAAAAAAAAAGAATACAGAATAAAAAAAATAAAGAAAAAAAAAATATGTTTCAAAACGAGAAGCAACGAATCGAGGATGAAATTCGGCAGAGCGAATTCAAATAAAAAAAAATCTATATATATATATATATACATATATCTACATAAATAAAAGAAAAAAATCTGACGAAAGCGAATATCGCAAAATATAAAGAGACATATTGTATAATGCTACAGCGAAATTTGTAGCGCATACTGTGGTGTGCTTTACCGATGTGCAGAGGTACATACACTGGCGTCTCTACTTGATGTCTGCACTGATTATATTGGAGTCTTTGTCGTACTATAGCCTAACGCCTATGTACGCCTTTTTCTAACGAGTCTTTGGTACCAGTGATCGTTGTGCAAAAAGTATTAACGTGACATTTGTATATTTAACGTACGTTATTCTGAACGACGTGTATTTATATCCACCATGCAGTCATGTATATTATATATATATCATATATAATATATATATAATATATATATAATATATATATACCAATATATATACACATAATTTATAATTATATAGATGCTTTTTTTGTGTAAGTGTACGAAGCCACCGGACGCCCAACGATGTGTGCGAGCCCCCTTTCTTTCTTTTCTTTTGTGTTTGATCAACAGTTTGAAAACAATCATCTCTCTCTCTTTCTTTCTTTCTCTCTATTTCTATCGATCTATCTATCTATCTATCTATCTATCTATCTATCTATCTATCTATCTATCTATCTATCTAACCATCTATCTATCTATCTATCTATCTATCTATCTATCTATCTATCTATCTATCTATCTATCTATCTATCTATCTATCTATCTATCTATATAACTATCTATCGATCTATCTATCTATCTATCTATCTATCTATCTATCTTTTTCTATTGAGACGCACGGACGCTTATCGATGTTGTTGTTTCATTTCTTCTTCCTTCCTTAAAAAAATAAAAAATAAAAAAAAAGAATAAAAAAAAATTGGCAAAGCAGATCGTTACTTGCGATCCTATTACCTACCGAGGCTTTATCAATCCGCTAGGCAAACTCGTTGTATATGTATTTATTGTAACCTTTGCCGTGCGTCTCCGTGGCAAGTATTACAGACCTTAACACGTTTGTTTCAGGATGGATCGTGTCCAATGATATCGTCGTGTGTGTGTTCCTGTATATTGATATATATGAATCGTTCGTTGCTATCTATCTATCTCTATCTCATTATCTCTGTCTATATATACATATATACAATATACATATATATATATATATATTCTATATATATATATATATGATCTATTTATCTATTTCTTTCAACGTATACGTATAGTACGCATCCGCGCTATACCTATATATATATATATATGTATATTCTCCTATTTATTATTATGATTATAATTATAATTATTATTATAATTATTATTATGATTATTATTATTATTATTATTATTATTATTATTATTATTATTATTATTATTATCATTATTATTATCGTTGAATCGCTGCGTGTGTGTGCCATTACCTGGGCTCTGTCCAGCCGCCTCTTATCCCTTCTTATATTTATTTGTCGTATCTATTCACTGTGTGCGTATTATATATCATCGTCGTCGTCATTGTCATCGTCGTTATCATCATCACCATCATCATCATCATCATCATCATTCTCATCATCATCACCACCATCATCACCATTATCGTCATCATCGTCGTCGTCGTCATCATCATCATCATCATCATCATCATTGTCGTCGTCATCATCATCATCATCATCATCATCATCATCATCATCATCATTATTATTATTATTATTATTATTATTATTATTACTATTAGATTTTATTCCATATATATATATATATATGTATATATGTATATATGGAAAAATCAGCTACCCAACAGATATCTCAGCAGGATCCCGTTGTCTCTCTGCTTGCTACTACTATTGAAGGAGCGTCCAGCGCAGATTTGCGAGAATTTTTTGGCAGCCCCGGAACTCCGTCCATCGTCACTTCCGTTAAACCTCTTTCTTTCTCTCTCTCTCTCTCTCTCTCTCTCTCTCTCTCTCTCTCTCTCTCTCTTTCCATCTCGTCTTTCTCTTTTTTTAATTCTTCCATCAACCTAATATAACCTTTTCTCTTTCTCTTTCTATATATATATATATATATACATATATACGTATATATATTATATATATTATATTATTATATATAATATATATATGTAAATATATACAGGATATACCACATAAAATGATCGATTGAAAATTGCTAGTTTCGAAAAGAATTTCTTAATAATGTCAATTAATATATAAATCATTCGATTGGAAATTTTTTATAGAAAAGAAAGTTTGAGTAAAATTAAACACATAAAGTAAATAATTTTACATGGTTAAACCTGTATATTCTATATCTATATCTATAAATCAATCTATCTCTGTTTATCCGTCTATTAGTCCATCCTAAAGAAAAGCTAACGATCCTAATTTCTGGATATTATTCTATCCTTATATATAATCGGTTAGATACTTCCTTTCGAAATCCCGTCGAACGTTCCAATCGAAATAATCCGAAATACTTCAGCCCTGTAGTCTGTCTACATCTTGCTGTGATTCGCTCTCGTTTCTCGCTCGCAGGTGTCGCTCATTAACTTCGTAGCGTCGCTCTGTGGCGCTGGCGGGATCCAAGCCTTCAAAACAATGAGGACCCTAAGGGCCCTAAGGCCACTCAGGGCGATGTCTAGAATGCAGGGGATGCGGGTATGTAGCCCTACGTCTCAGCGGACCTTGTCACTTGCTCTTTGAGATTTCCGAGATTGTCATATCGAGTTCTTTCGATTATACACCTATATAAATATAAATATATATGTATATAAACATATATCTATATAATATATTATGATTATATACAAATATATATATATATCAATATATTCCATACGATCTTTTTTAACTATAAATTAATAATTGATGTATAAGAAATCCGATACGTATGTTCCAAACAGAAACAAAATTTAATTACAACAAAAAACTAAACGAAAGAACCGACAAAGTATCTTTCTCTTTCTTTCTCTTTCTCTCTCTCTCTCTCTCTCTCTCTCTCTCTCTTTCTCTCTCTTTCTCTCTTTCTTTCACTCACTCTTTCTCTCCCCCCCCCTCTCTCTCTTTCTTTCTTTCTTTTACTTTCACGAGACGTCTCGACATTTCGAGTATTTCTCGTTATCGGAAATGAAAAGAAAGAGGAGAAAATGGAAATAAAAGAAAAGTAAAAAATAAATAAAAAAAGAAAAAAATGGAGAAAGAACCTTTCCTCCAGCTCGATTCATAATCGTAACATCCCCTCCTTTATACGTTTATCCATCGTACCCCTCACTCTACCCTCTTCACCCCTTTCTCAAAACCCCCTCTCCCTTTTTTATTATCTCATGCACGTGATTATGCATATATCCGAGCGTACGATCGTCGCGAATGCACACAGCTTGCGAAAATATATTATATTATGCATACATGCATACGCGTAGAGAAATAAACTCATAGTAGATATATATCCCCAATTAGATGCAATCATTAAAATTACACATGCAGTAGAAACAACAGCAACAGCAACATTAACAACAACAAAACCAACAATTTACAACAGCTACAGCAGCATCCACGATCTCGACAAAAGAATTTTCTCGGTCGAAGTTATTTTTCTCTTTTTCGTTTTTCCCTTTTGTTTAAAAGTGAACGATGAAAAAAAGAAAGAAAAAAGAAAAAAAAAGAAAAAGGATTGAAAGCCCCAAAAGATAGAAAAGTTTCGAACTTGAATTATCTTCTTCTTCTTGATCTCCTTGATCTTGATCTATCTCGTTCTCTCGATTTTTTGCATTTTAAAGATTCGATTATTCAACGAGTGTTAATTCATTTGTTCTCGAATTAAATGATCCAAACTTTGTTAAACAATAATGGGTCTATTATAGAAGAACGTAGTAACAAATCCCAAAAATCATATATGATACTATAATAAAATTATAAAAAAATAAGATGACCGATTCCTTTCTATAATATTTCTAATCTCTCTCTCTCTCTCTCTCTCTCTCTCTCTCTCTCTCTCTCTCTCTCTCTATCTCTCTTTCTCTTTATCTTACTATCTTCCCATCTATCTCTCTTTCTGTCTCTCTATTTATCTATCTTTTTCTCCTTTAACGCAAGATCGTTACGTGACATACATATATAAGTATATACATACATATATATATATATATATATATATATATACATATAATACATCGTTCTACATTAAACTGCAACACAAGGTCGCTGAGGCACTGGGCGTAGAGTTATTGTCATGCCCACGCCCTGACACCATTTATCTACCTTTTATAGTAGCTCGCTCTGCAACTTTCTCTCTTTCTCTTTCTCTCTCTCTCTCTCTTTCTGCAATCTTCCTTCAAAAACTAATCGATCATTTCGATTTCTTGGAGACCTTCACTCTTTCCCCCTCCCTTACTATTTTCACTTTTTCTTTTTTTTTCACTTTCCCCTCTCTCTCTCTCTCTCTTTTTATTTTGCTAACACGACATGTATATATTCACAAGCTTGCATATCCTTTCTCTCTCTCTCTATTTCTTATCTCACTTATCCCATAAATGTGATTATGCTTTCTCGCTAAGCTCCCTCCTTCTCCTATTCTCTCCATCTCTCTTTCTCTCTCTCTCTCTCTCTCTCTCTCTCTCTCCCTCTCTCTTTCGTCCTCACTCTCTCTCTCTCTCTTTCTCTTTCTCTCTCTCTCTCTCTCTCTCTCTCTCTCTTGCTTTCTTTCTTTTTTCTATCTTTCTACCCATTTTGCCTAGCATAACGCTTTCAGCATAATGCATACACGCTTCTTGCTCTCGTGCTGATCTTCCACGTTCTATCACGTTTTTCCGTGTTCGTTCTTTATATCTACATAGAGCTTTATCTTCGTAGCTCGTATATTACATAGCGCTATTCTTCTCTTTCGTTTTCTTTTTCTTCTTCTTCTTCTTCTTCTTCTTCTATTTCTACTTTACCGATATTACTTATACACGAATACAAAACACGCAATAACTGTACTAGCAATAATAATAGTAGTCATGGTAGCAGTAATAGTAGTAGTAGCGGTAGCAATAGCAGTAGCAATAGCAGTAGTAATAGTAGTAGTAATAGTAGTAGTAGTAATAGTAGTAATAATAGTAGAGTAGTAGTGTAGTAGCACTAATAGTAATAGTAATAGTTAGCAAATCGCTAAGGATACGTATATACATATGTATATGTATATGTATCCAATGCGTCCAACATCAAATCACGACGATCGGCCTGATGATTGTATACATGTCTGACTTTATTCAAATTTTTCTACTGAATATTCGAAAGAATATCAACGAGTCATTCAAATATCTCGAATGAGATAACAAAACCTCACGTGACTTGTTATATCTCGTATATAGTAAGTACTAATCTTTTGCAAAGATTCGAAGATATATTGATTTTTTTTTTTTTTTTTTTCCCATTGAATT
Organism: Vespula pensylvanica; assembly: GCF_014466175.1. NCBI lineage: Eukaryota > Metazoa > Arthropoda > Insecta > Hymenoptera > Vespidae > Vespula > Vespula pensylvanica. The sequence goes on along the minus strand of NC_057687.1, from coordinate 6,817,959 downwards.
CTTGATTTTCTTCATTATTTCTTTTTTTTTTTAATTCGCTTTTTGTCATTAAATTCAAAAAACGAAGCGCAATTCGTTATCGAATATCTGCTGGTTTTATTTCTTTTTTTAATCGTAATCGAAGGTCTTTAAAGAATAAAAAAAGAAATAGGATTAATTCAGAGTTTTCATGAAATTGTTTCAAGAACGCGTTGGTTGGCTTTTTTTATCTTTTTTCTTTTTTTTATGAAAAGATATTAAATTTATGTGGCCGATCGAGTACACTCGATACATCGGGTGCGTCTTTCTCTTTCTATTTCTACTTCTCTATCACACTCTCTCTCTCTCTCTCTCTCTCTCTCTCTCTCTCTGTCTCTCTCTCTCTTTCTTTTTATCAATCTCTCTCTCTCTCTCTCTTTCTCACTATCTCTCTCTTTCTCTTTCTCTCTTTCACACTTTCTCTCTCTGTCTGTCGCACAAAATCGCGTAGGCGCATATAGGCGCATATATACATACATATACAAATTTAGAGACGCATATAGAGACGCATATATAGTTGGCGCATCATAGAATAGCGCATATACAATAGAAGCGCATATACATTATATATTTCTAGATCAAAGTTACGGAGTAAATTGAAAAGGAAGCTTTTCAATAGTTTCCTTATTCTCACAGGTAGTCGTCAACGCTTTGGTACAAGCTATTCCATCCATCTTTAACGTCTTGCTGGTCTGCCTTATTTTTTGGCTGATTTTCGCCATCATGGGCGTGCAGCTGTTCGCCGGCAAGTACTACAAGGTGAGATTAATTTAAATCTCATAAAGGACAAATTTTTAAATGTTATATATCGTTTAATACGAAATTGTTTTGTATGAAAATGTTCTGAAAAAAAAAAAAAAGAACAGAAAAAAAGAATTATCTTAAATACAAAATTTATAAGAATGATATAAGTATACTATACTGAATTATATTTATGTAATTTATAATACTAATATGTATTTCTATATATAAATTAATACAGTATACTTATATTATCATGTTTTATATCTTTCGTGGATATGAATAAAAAATTTTATTCGTCGCGAATAAAAAGAAAAGAAAATAAGATCAAAACAATTTTGCCGACTTCGTTAAAGATAAAATTCGGATCGATTTGATTGCAGTGTGTCGATGCGAATAAGACTACGCTTAGCCACGAAATCATACCGGATCGAAACGCTTGTCTAGCGGAAAATTACACGTGGGAAAACTCGCCGATGAATTTCGATCACGTCGGTAAAGCATACCTGTGCCTCTTCCAAGTGGCGACCTTCAAAGGATGGATACAGATCATGAACGACGCGATCGATTCGCGGGAGGTAAAAAATATTTTTGTCGCGTTAACAATGGAACTATCAACGTGATCAACTGCGATCCTCTATGATTCTTTTTCTTTTTTGTACCTTTTTGTTTCTCTTTTTTTTTTTTTCAAAATTTATCTGTTCAGGTCGACAAGCAACCGATACGCGAGACGAACATCTACATGTATCTCTATTTCGTATTTTTCATCATATTCGGATCGTTTTTTACCCTTAACCTATTCATCGGTGTGATCATCGACAATTTCAACGAGCAGAAAAAGAAAGCCGGTGGTTCACTCGAGATGTTCATGACGGAAGATCAGAAGAAATATTACAATGCAATGAAAAAGATGGGCAGCAAGAAGCCGCTCAAGGCGATTCCACGTCCAATCGTAAATAATCATTATATCCAATTTAAATACGATATAATTGTTTCTTTTTTTCTTTGTTCCTTTTTTTCGCTTTCGTTCAAATTAATCATCTTTGTATATTGATTTCAGTGGAGACCGCAAGCTATAGTGTTCGAAATAGTGACGGACAAAATGTTCGATATGATAATCATGTTGTTCATCGGACTGAACATGCTCACGATGACATTGGACCATTATCAAATGAGCGACACATTCAGCAGCGTTCTGGACTATCTCAATATGATATTCATTGTGATATTCACCACCGAGTGTCTCATGAAGATTTTCGCCCTACGTTACCATTATTTCAAGGAGCCCTGGAACCTCTTTGATTTAACTGTTGTTATATTATCAATATTAGGTAACGTAACATAATGATTAACTCAGTCGTATGACTCTGATGAAACGATGTCAAGATTACGACGAAACTAAGGATTCTGTTGGTTTTCTTTTGTTTTTTCCATCACAAAATGGCAATTCGTTTGTAAAACGAGCATATCTAACGACACGAATGCTTTATCATTTTTAGTATTTCTTCTTACGTAGTGGCTACTATAGTATAAGCATCGTCATAGGCATGCAACGGCAAAACATTTTTTAACAACTATTACACATCTTGATATCACTTCACTTTTATATCTCTCGCACGTAAGACTTTCTTCGAAATAATGAAAGCACAAAAGAAAAGAAAAAAACTAAAAGGAAAAAAACCAACAGATTCGTACGTTTCATTCGCGTCGCAACGACTGATCGATACCATTAAGTTACGTCGCCTTACATTGACGTGACTTTGATGTTATCCTTATTTCCCTCTATGTGACATCCATACCACTATCCTCAAAGAAAAAGTGTACAGACGAGTCGCCGACGCACTATACTGCTTTGTCTCGTGACGACGAAAGGCACTACGGAGATAGATAAAAAGAAAAAATGTTAATGTACGCGCGTGTGGGTGTTATAAAAATTTTTTACAAAAAGAAAATACCTATATGTGAGATATAATATATAAATATATAATACGATATAATTTATTATATATTATATATTCGTATAATAATATAAATAAATATATGACATTTATTATCTCTGGCCACTATCGTTCGTCACGAGGAAAAGTCGATAAATACGTGCGCAAAATATTAATATTTATTTATTCGGCACGTCGAACAATTTTTATCGATGTTACCGGTAAGATGGGGTCTGTATCAAATAGATCATAGATACTATTTTCTAAATCAATTTCTCTTAGATCTTAGTCGAGATCGTGTTTTCTTCTCGATTTTGGAATGTCACGATATTTCATGAACATACACATTTTTCTATTCTAGTGAGAAATCTTGTTCTTTTCACTGCACAGTAGATATAAAAAGAGAAGTGAGATGATACGATCTTACTGTTAAGTAGATCTCGATCGAATATTTTCGAAGGATTTGATTGCACGATTTTAATATTTTCTCGCGCGTATGCATCTTCACGGTTTCTTATGTCAATGATCGTAGATATTCGATAGTTAGAATACGACAGAGCATGAATCTTTTTTTCTTTTCACCGACATGTTTCTTCTTTTTTCACTAGAGATATGAATTAGCAAATGATGCACTTATATGCTTTTATATTGCGAAAAGATTAAAAATAAAAAAAAGAAAGAGCTCGTTCATTTCACGGTAGATACATACGAACGATTCTCGCCTATAGTTTAACAAACAATTTCGGGTACACTGACCACAACGCGTTCAACTAACCGATCAACGCCTTTCAAATAGATCAGATCTTTGATACACGACGGCTACGTAGGATTTCTACGAATGCATGGCATTTTGTTTTTTTTTTTTTTTTTGATTTCCTCTATTTCTTTTTTTTATATATATATATATATATATATGGATCGACGAATGCACGAAAAATTTTCTTTAGAAATTTTTCAATCAATTCGGGCACTGCCTCTGACCACGATCTTCCAAATGTTTTTTATTTATTTATTTTTTTTTACTATCTCTGCCTCTCTCTTTCTCCGTCATCTCCATTCTCCCATACCCAAATCTCCCTGTTAAGTATAAAAATTGTTCTAACATTAACTCTTCCTACCGCAACAGGTCTGGTGCTCAGCGATATAATCGAGAAATACTTCGTATCTCCGACCTTGCTTCGAGTAGTGAGAGTGGCAAAGGTCGGTCGTGTGCTACGTCTTGTGAAGGGTGCGAAGGGCATCCGTACTTTATTATTCGCTCTCGCGATGTCCTTGCCTGCTCTATTCAACATTTGCCTACTGCTGTTCCTCGTAATGTTCATCTTCGCTATCTTTGGAATGTCCTTCTTCATGCACGTTAAGGACAAGAGCGGTCTGGACGATGTATATAACTTTAAGACGTTCGGGCAGTCGATGATACTGCTGTTCCAGGTAAGTGAACGTGATCGTTCAAGACAAAACGAAAAGAAAGAAAAAATGGAAAAGAGAAAAAAATGTACTTATCGATCCGATAGAGATTACTCGTTAATTTATACGATATATTTGCATAAACAGATGTCAACGTCCGCCGGTTGGGACGGCGTTCTGGACGGCATAATAAACGAAGAGGATTGTCAGGAGCCGAACAACGAGATCGGTTATCCAGGCAATTGCGGTTCGTCGACGATCGGCATCGCCTATCTCCTGTCGTACCTGGTGATAAGTTTCTTGATCGTGATAAACATGTACATCGCGGTTATCTTGGAGAATTACTCTCAGGCAACGGAGGACGTACAGGAGGGTCTTACGGACGACGATTACGACATGTATTATGAGATTTGGCAACAATTCGATCCGAAGGGTACACAGTACATAAGATACGATCAGCTTTCGGACTTCTTAGACGTTTTGGAGCCACCGTTGCAGATACACAAGCCGAACAAGTATAAGATCGTTTCGATGGATATACCGATATGTAAGGGTGACCTTATGTTTTGCGTCGATATACTCGACGCCCTTACGAAGGACTTCTTCGCGCGTAAGGGCAATCCGATCGAAGAAACCGGCGAATTGGGCGAAGTTCAAACTCGTCCAGGTGAGACCGGTTACGAGCCGGTTTCGTCTACCCTTTGGCGTCAACGCGAGGAATATTGCGCGCGGCTTATCCAGAATGCCTGGAGAAAGCACAAACAGCAACGTCTCGGCGGGCCGAGCGAGGAAAGCGACGATCCAGACACGGATCCGCGTGTACGACAAACCGCTGTACTCGTCGAGAGCGACGGCTTCGTCACGAAGAACGGCCATCGCGTCGTCATTCACAGTCGATCGCCAAGCGTCACCTCGAGAACGGCCGACGTCTGATCATTGCCGTCGTCAAACTCGCCGAAATCTTAAGACATTATCAACCGAGCTGCTCCTCGCTAGCAACGCAATTGCCGCCATTGCCGTCGCCATCGCCGTCGCCGTCGTTAACGTCGTCGTCATTCCTGCCATCGTCATTAATCCTGCCATCGTCATCGCAAGAACAGAAAGAAGAAAAAGAAGAAGAAGAAGAAGAAAAGGAAAAAGTCGAAGCAACGTTACGGACAACACTGTCCTCCTCTTTGTCGTCGTCGTCGTCGTCGTCGTCATCGTCGTCGTCGTCGTCGTCTTCGTCGTCGTCGTCGTCGTTGTCGTTATCGAAAGCCTACGATGATCGATCTCGCGCTTACCATCCGAAAAAGACACTCCTAAAACGCGATTGTACATTAACCATTCCTTCTCCAACGAGTTGCCTTCAATCGACATTAAAGCGAAGCGACGAAGAGGAAGAAGAATAATAAGAAGACGAAGAAAAAAACGAAGAAAAGAAGAAGAGGACGAGACGAGTCGGACTTCGGGGCCCGCTTCCCCCGACAAAAATCGTGGCACGGGGCCCGGCTCGAGCTACCAACCCCCTTCTTCTTCTATATATATATATTTAAATATATATATATATAAATATGCATATATGTGTGTATGTGTGTGTGTGTGTGTGCGTTAGTCACGTGACCGAGGACGATGATCGATGGCAAGATGGCGCGCGGCCCACGTGGCTCGAGTCGAGGACGACCCACGCGTCGTATATATATCGTATATATATCTATATACATATATTCTATATATATATATATATATATATATATATATATGGATATATATACACACACCACTAGCTCGATTTCCGCGATTACTACCTGCCGTTTGGATTTTTTACAACGTTTTACAGGAGGTCGGCCGGCAGCTCGAACGTGGAATGAGACCGCGCTGCCAGAAAAGCGCGCGGCGACGACGACGTGATTGGACGAAGAGGACGAATAGAAGAAGAGAGAAAGAGAGAGAGAGAGAGAGAGAGAGATAGGAAAGGAGCGGAAAAGTAAGAAAGAGAAAGAAAGAGAAAGAGAAAAAAAGAAAGAGAGAAAAAAAAGATGGCTGCAAGAAGAAGTGAAGTCGCGTGAAACTAACGATCCAGCCTTCTCCGTTTTCTACGATCGTAATCTACATGGCTGCTTTGCGCGCTCGCGAGACTCGCGACCATTTTATTCTATACGTCACTCTTCTACGTCATCCCATCGTCATCGTCATCATCCTCGTTGCCTACGCTCGTCCTTTCCTTTTTCTCCTCTTCTCTGCCTTTCTCTTTGCGTCGCTCAACTGGCGACACACATTGTAGGTATATTGATAACATGGAAAAACACGTAACAGGGATCGTAATACGTGAAACCGAGAACAAATATCACCGGTGTTCACCGATATTAATATATATGGTAACTATGGAACAAATTATGTCGCTTAACGTAATCATTCTTTTCGAATTAATTCGAGAGGATATAAATACATATAATCGGTTAGTTACTATATATATTAAAGAAGAAAAAAGAAGAGAAAAAATAGAAGAAGAAAGGTGTGAAATAAATTATATACATACATATACGATTACGATTCCTGAATACATATACTATCACACACAACAGATACACGGCTACATAGCGTTTCTACCACCCCCGTCCTCCCTCCATGTTCAAGGAGGTTCGATTCGATTCACGTGCGCGCAACGAAAAGGCAGAGAGATTTGAGAAAAAAAGGGTGAGGGAGAGAAAGAGAGAGAGCGCGAGAGAAAGAGAGAGAGAGAGAGAGAAAGAGAGGAGAGAGTTGGCGCGAGTTTCAAACAAAACAAAAGAAAAAAATAAATAAATAAATAAATAAATAAATAAATACATGAAAAAAAATATAAGAAAAAACGCGGTTCATCCTCGGCTAAAAGGTATTCGCACGCTTCTCGCGAGAAAACGAAAAGGAAAAAATACTTTCACGCACGCTCTTGCGACACGAAACTTAACAAACAAACGAATAATAAATAAAAAAGAACAAAAAAAGACAAAAATACGAAACAAAACGAAACAACATAATATGAAATAACAGAACATAACATAACAGAACAGAACATAACAACATAATATAACAACATAACATAACATAACATAACATAACATAACATAACATAACATAACATAACATAACAGACAAATAAACATGGTTAGCGCGCTTCTCGAAGTATGTATGTATGTATATATGTATGTATGTATGTATGTATGTATGTATGTATGCATGTATGTATGTATGCATGTATGTATGTATGTATGTATTTATGTATGTATGTATGTATGTATGTATGTATGTGTGTGTGTAGTATGTGTGTAGTATGTATGTATGTAGGTATGTATGCATGAACACACAAAAATCTAGCTTCTAATGTTCTTTCGTAATCATGTCGCATCAATGATTTTCTCACTTGCAATGTCGTGTGTATGCATAAAGTACAACAATGTGTATATGTCACGAGTGCCGAGGAACGACAGAGTTGGTTGAAGAAAAATCTCTTGTATTGTTCTCTTCTATTCCTTTTTTTCTTACTTTTTCATTTCTTCTCTATAGTTTGTTTATAATCCGTATGTAACATATCACACGCGTCCATTATCTTGATCGACACGTCATTGCCTCGCGACCAATCTTTCTTTTTCTATTTTCCAGTCGAAAAGTCGCTCATCAATAATAGAGAAAAAGAGAGAGAAAGAGAGAAAAGAGACGTGCTTTTCACAAGTATATATACGCGTTTTCCAAATCGCCAAATATATATATATATATATATATATATATATATATATATATATATATAGATGACGAAAAAAAAATAGAAAAGAAAAAAGAAATCCTCCTCTCAATCTTATCGTCCATCGCCTGATTCATGTCATTTTAATTGAAATAAATAACAACGATACATGCAGTAATTAATACGCGATGAAATAAATAATAACGCATTACGAATAGCTCTATTATTATTATTATTATTGTTATTATTATTATTATTATTATTATTATTATTATTATTATTATTATTATTATTGTTGTTGTTGTTGTTGTTATTATTGTTGTTATTATTATTATTGTTATTATTATTGTTATTATTATTATTATTATTATTATTATTATTGTTATTATTATTATTATTATTATTATTATTATTATTATTATTATTATTATTATTATTATTATTATTATTATTATTATGATCATCATCATCATCATCATCATCATGATTATTATGATTAATAGTAAACGTTATTATAATCAAACGCAGGACAAATTTTATTGGCTAAACGAATGCAAAGAAATGCACGTGAAACGGATCAGTCAGTATGTTTGCATAATATGTATGCATGAGAATTTCTGTATGCGTGTGGCCGGCTGGTCTAACTGCACGAGTGTATGCGAAATGCAATTCCTCCTCCCACACATCCCTCCTCTCTCTCTATCTATCTATCTCTATTTCTCTCTCTATCTCTTTCTCTCTCTCTCTCTCTCTCTCTCTCTTTCTCTCTCTCTCTCTTTCTCTCTCTCTCTCTCTCTATCTGAATTTAACTAATATCAATGCCAAATCACCATAAACGATATCGCTCTTTCACTTTCAGCTTTCTCCCTTCTTATCGCGTAACGAATGTGCAAATAATTCGATAATAATCAAATTCGTTTGTACGCGTTTAATATATGTAGCTATATTTTCGATACTATCACACGATCGTCGTGTAAACGCGTGGAGAAGCAATAAGAGAGTAAGAAAAATAAAAGGAAGGCCACGATTGTTGATATAAAGAAAAAAAAAAAGTAAGATGGAAAGGAAACACCGAAGGACCTCTCTTGACGAGTCATA